>NW_020229617.1:0-44619 GCF_003227725.1 Camponotus floridanus | reverse complement strand
AGAGTGGGAGAAATTCCATAACGCCTCGTTGCACAATATGCGAAAAGCCGTTTGCGCAAGAGATACACGCGTTCGCGATCATTGCCATCTGACCGGGCGGTACAGAGGTCCCGCGCATTCAAATTGTAATTTAAATTATAAAGATTCTTTTTATATTCCGATAGTGTTTCACAATTTATCCGGTTACGATTCTCATTTTATTATCGAGGAAATAGCCACAGCGTTCGAAGGGAAAATCGAGTTATTACCGATAACCAAGGAAAAATATATTTCGTTTACCAAAAGTGTTGATTTTAAAGAAGAATCAAAAAATCAAATAAAATTACGTTTCATTGATTCATACAAATTTCTCGCATCAAGTCTCGATAAATTGGCATCATTTTTGGACAAAGATAAACTCAAAATTTTAAAATCGGAATTTCAAAATTTATCTACCGAAAATTTCAATTTGTTAACGCGAAAAGGTGTATTTCCGTACGAATACATCGATTCCGAAATCCGTACGAATACATCGATTTCGAAATACATCGACAGGTTGCATGATACATGTTTACCACCGCGCGAATCATTTTTATAGTTCCTTGACTGGTGAAACTGTATCCGAGAGCGATTACGCGCACGCCGAGAACGTCTGGACGCAATTCTCCATTCGGACGCTAGGTGAATATAGCGACTTGTACCTCAAAATTGATGTCTTGTTATTAGCCGACATTTTCGAAAACTTTCGAGATAAATGTATCGAAAGTTACGGACTCGACCCCGCGTATTATTATACTCTCCCCGGATACACGTGGGACGCCATGTTGAAGCATACAAAGATCACGTTCGAGTTGCTTACAAACATCGACATGGTTATGTTTATCGAACGTGGTATACGCGGTGGTCTGAGCCAATGTTCGGGTAGATACGCTCGCGCTAATAACAAGTACATGGAGTCGTACGATCCATCGAAACCATCATCGTACTTGATGTACTTTGATGTAAATAATTTGTACGGATGGGCAATGTGTCAACCATTGCCCCTATGCTGATTTTCGATGGGTCGACGATGTGTCAAATTTTGACGTATCATCCATCGCACTAGATTCGCCTACGGGCTATATCCTCGAAGTGGACCTCGAGTACCCGCAACATCTTCACGATGCGCACACTGACCTACCGTTTTGCCCGACACGCGACAAACCACCTGGCAAGCGGGAATTCAAGCTGCTTGCAACGTTATACGATAAGAAGCGTTACGTGATACACTACCGCAACCTGCAGCAGTGCACGCGGCACGACCTTCGTGTAACAAAAATACATCGAATTTTACAGTTTTCACAATCTCCCTGGCTTCAAAATTATATAGAATTAAATACACATTTCAGAACATTGGCTAAAAATGATTTCGAAAAAATTTATATAAATTAATGAATAATGCGGTGTTTGGTAAAACGATGGAAAATGTGCGCAATCGTGTCGATGTAAAATTATTAACAAAGTGGGACGGTCGGTACGGCGCAGAGGCGATGATCGCGAAACCAAATTTCCACAGCAGAAGTGTTTTTTCGGAAAACTTAATCGCTGTGGAATTGCGTAAACTCGAGGTGAAATTCTACAAGCCGATTTACGTGGGTATGTGCATCCTCGACATATCCAAGACATGTTTGTACGAATTTCATCACGAGTATATGACACCAATGTATCGCGACAAATATCGGGTAATGTATACCGATACGGACAGTCTCATATATCACATCGAGTGTGCGAATGTGTATGAGAATATGAAGCGTGACATTGTTAGATTCGATACGAGCGATTATGCGGTGGACAATGCATACGGTATACCGCTTCTAAATAAAAAGGTGCCGGGTCTGATGAAGGACGAAAATAACGGTGCCATAATGACCAAATTCGTCGGGCTCAGAGCAAAGATGTACGCGTTACGAGTGAATGGGAAAAAGGATACGAAGAAAGTCAAAGGCGTCAAAAGCAACGTTGTCGCGAGAACGATAACGTTTGACGATTACACGCGGTGCTTGAATGAAGAGATTGAAATGACGCGTCAGCAGTCGTGTATCCGATCTAAATTACACAAAGTATACACGATTCGCGAGACGAAAATTGCTCTGAGTCCGTACGACGACAAGCGGTATATCGTACCCGATATCACCGATACGCTACCGTGGGGACATTATCAGATACCGTTGTAAATAAATGTATATATTTTATTTATTGTATATTTTGTACATTTTATATTATATATTTTTATATTTATATATATTTTATATACGCATATTTTATATGTTTCAATAAATGTTTACAACACATTATTTTTATGGATCCAAGAGTTGTATGATTTATCCATTCCCAACCATTTCACGCAAACCTCGTCACCCTTTTTTTGTAAAATTTTTTCCACGAGATATACGTCGGGATTGGCGACGTGTTGTAATTCATATTCGTAGAATCCTCCAGCGACGGGATTTCCCCGCGAATCTTCGAGTATGAATGTCGCGGGATTAGTTTTCTGCACCTCGATAATCTTAAAAACTTCGGTCGTCCAATTTGGTGTGAAACCTTTTTCAAAGATGGTCTTGTATTTGCTCACGCGTACCGAATCGCCTACTTTAAATTTTGCAGGAGCCGCAATTTTTACGTTGCTATACACCGTATTTAAAAGTTTTTCGGCGATCGTCGGAGTGACGTCGACAGGTCTCATACCGATGGTGCGATGTTTTCGCGTATTGTACTCTGCAACGAGTCGAGATAGTTCGTCGATCCATTTATAATTTCCATTCAACGTAAACATTTTCCACATATTGTTTTTTAAAGTACGATTGAATCGTTCCACGACTGAGGCTTTCATAACGGAATATGTTGAGTAATGATTAATGTTGTGTTTCTTCATGAGTTTCTGCACACTCGAGTTGTAAAATTCTTTTCCCCTGTCGGTTTGAAAATTTTTCGGACATCTTTTGTCGTCTCCAATAATCTTTGCGATCGTTTCGGACATTTCGTTCCCGCTCTTACTCTTGAGCGGTACGGCCCACGCATATTTGCTCAACACATCGATAACCGTGAGTATGTATTTATGACCCTTGTTGAGTCGAGAGTACGAACGCATGTCCACCACGTCCGCCTGCCACAGATCATCGTATCCGCGTACAATGACGCGTCTTCGTGGAAAATTTCTTCTCGCCGGAGCATGTAATTCCTCGACTAGTTGCCGCTTTTCGGAGGTGCTTTTGTTCTTTCGCACGTTTGATCGAGGCATAATTAATATGTGATATTAGTATATCTCGCTTACTGTGTCGAGTCAGATGTTGCATATCTCAACACATTCTTTATCTCATCAATCATTAATCGCAGCGCCTGCACGTTTGTTTCGAGCGCGATAATTTTTTGCTCAATTTCTCCCTGTCGATCTCTCAAAAGTTTATCCACGTATCGTTTGTTGACGACGTCGGTATCAGCTTCCAGTTGCGCTACGCGTTGAATTTTGCGCGACCTTGCGTCAAAGCCGGTAGTAGTTTGGCAGAGAGCGTTATCGCGAACGTAATTTCTCAATAATCTATTCCATTCGAAGTACAAATTGTTCGACGTTCCCAATGATAATCCGAATTTATTAATCGACATTTCGGTACCGAGAACATTGACCGAATGACACGTATCGCCGACGCATAGTTTAATTTATAATAATGCCGGCCTCGCGAAGTTCTTCGATAATTGACAAGATTTCATTGTCGTGAGCATTGTTGCCGGCTCGACGCGAGGCGTCCAGCAATCGCAAACGATCCACCAATTCGTTGGGATCGTTCCAATGCACGTAATCGATCATGTTGTCGCTTAACGTCATGGTGCGCGGCGCGTCTATACCTCTTCCCATCTTTCTATCGGGGAATAATGGTGCAATTATATATTTATACTTGTACCCTTTATTAGTTTTAATAGGATTATTAACTTTGTTGTCACGTTTATGCGCATTTGTTATCTTTAATATACTTTGATATTTATGCAAATCATCTCGAGTATATTTTTTATGATTGGGAAATTTTTTAAAAATCAAATCGTAGATACCTTCGGTTCCCTTATATTTTATTCCATCGATAATTATATTATCTTCCTTGTCCACATCGAAACATTTATCACCTAGCATCATTCCTTCATTGGTAAATTTAACACCG
Source organism: Camponotus floridanus (assembly GCF_003227725.1). Taxonomy (NCBI): domain Eukaryota; kingdom Metazoa; phylum Arthropoda; class Insecta; order Hymenoptera; family Formicidae; genus Camponotus; species Camponotus floridanus. The sequence goes on along the minus strand of NW_020229617.1, from coordinate 40,453 downwards.
TAGACGTAATCCATACTCTTATTTTTATCAACACTCATAATATCTCCTATATATTTTTGCGCCAGTGGACCTAAATGCTCTCGGAACGTTTTCTGACCTTCGGACGTTTCTAATTCGTGTCGGACTGATGTTACAAAAGAATCGGGTGTGGTCTCGTAAATTTCTTCGACGGACGTGGATGGTATTGTTTGACGCGGTTGTACTTTTATCGGAGTAGAAACAGTAGCCATATTAGAAAATTACTTCCTTCGCTTTGATCGATTCGGTGTCGAATATATCGGTGAATCGTTTATCGGCATATTTATCCGTGCTCGCTTTATTTCTTGCTTGGACTCTTTTATTTTTTCCTCATGCTTCTCACCAAACGTCAAACTCAACGGTTCGATTTTCGATGCATCAGATTCCACAGTATTTTCGACAAGCTGTTTTAAAGGCTCGGTAATCGGTTTAAATTGCCTTTCCAATATGATATCTTCCTCCATTTTACCAGTTTTCAAAGCGCGATATTTTTTGCGAATCGATTCGCTCGTTTTTGCAATCTCTGTCGTAATCTTTTCATAATCGCCATTCATGATGCTCGATCGATGTGCCGATGATGACTGATCGCTTTACGGTATCGCGAAATCATTAAATCCCCTTCTATATCGTCCATTGATCAACGTACTATCTTTATCAATGACTACGAAGCCATATTTGCGTTGCCAACATTTCTGACACAATGCACGGAAATCGTCGTAAGACATATCGGTATTCACGTGATCGTTGTACACATGTTTCAAATTTGTGCCGTCTTGTTTAAACAGGATCAGCAGGTTCGCGTTGTCCCGTATAAGATGTTTAGGTATCTTGGCATACGTCTGACAAAGATAGAAACAGTCAACGCTCGAGTGTCGACCCATTGCAAAATACTCTCTTATCGTATCCTGCTTGTCGCATGCCACGTCATCAAAGATAAAGATGGAATTCGGAAGCGCCTCGCTCGGTGGAATGACATCGCTGTTATTAGAGAATGTAAAGTATCCGATTTCATCTATAGGTGCTAGTAAATTTTCCAAGTATTTGTATTTCGGCTGTTGAAGCGATTTCGAGTATACGTACACGTTCTCGAAACGTACACCGTGTGGACTTTCTATCAAACTAATCAACACGTTTGTCTTACCACAGTTTGAAGGGCCGCAAACGATACCGCGTATAGTAGTCGGCAGCATGTTTCCATGCTTGCGTACTTTTTTCTCCGATATTAGTATATCATCGAAATTTGATACTTTGATTACTCGCGCTTGTCGCACGAACCGCATGTTTTCTCTTTCGAATCAGTTTTGCGAATGATCACGAGGGGGAGACCTATTTATAGAAGTGTCTCGACTCGAAACCGGTCAGTATCTAAAATGTTTCTCCTTCTGTCGGATGAGAGAGACATTCTCGGGCTTACCGCCAAACAACTGCAGTATATCCCAAAAATTTTATTACTTCAAAATTTTGGTGATTACGTGGAACGATTGTGGGACAAGCTTCCAGAATATATAAAGGCTGATCCGGAGGTTCGACAATATCGTTCGTGCATGCGACATTACAACCAGCCGTGGCAGCAAACACACATTGATGGTCCACCACCGTTGATAAAAGATTGCGACGTATGTCAGCGAGAATTGTAAAAGGCAGCGGCCTCTTAAATCGTGCGATAAACGCGCTTCCCATCGAATTACATATTCCCGGTTATCAGTTTTGCGGGCCGGGAACTCGATTAGAGAAACGATTGGCTAGAGGTGATCGAGGCATCAATCCATTGGACGCGGCGTGTCGTGAACACGACATTGCTTACGCGCGAAGCAACGACCTCGACCAACGTCACATCGCTGATCGCATACTAGCTGCAAGAGCGCAAGAACGCATTACCGCGAGGGATTCGACTCTCGGTGAAAGAGCAGCCGCTACGACTGTTTGGGCGGCAATGAAGGCAAAGACAAAACTCGGCATGGGGATGAAAAAGCCATCGACGACAAAGAGGAGGAAGAAACGAATACTTCCAGTAGCGAAACGTGGTGGTATTTTACCACTTTTACCGTTGTTGGGAGTTGTCGGTTCATTGGCCGGCGGTGCGGCGGGAATCGCAAAGGCGGTAAACGATAGCAAGGCTGCGCAACGTCAGCTGGAAGAGATGCAGCGTCACAATCGCGCTATGGAAGGTCGCGGACTTTATCTCGCTCCGTACAAGCGTGGACAGGGATTCTCAACAAAGTCTAAGAGAAAAAAAAAACGTCGAAAAAACATTAAAAATGCCTACGGGTGCGACAACTAACGTGCAATTGGAACAATTTGCGAAACGTATGTGTATACCTTTATTTAGAGGTGTTTTCATGCGCAATAATTTACCGATAAGCGGCGTACGACGAAACGAAAGCGGTATCGTCAATTTGGACGTTGATGGTCCCGGTACTCATTGGGTAGCGTACGCAAAGAGGAACGATCGTGTCGTATATTTCAACAATTTTGGAAATCTTCGACCGCCCAAGGAACTTGTACGATATTTCGGACGAGTGAAAATTGAATACAATTACACATCTTATCAAAGTTATAATCAGAGTATCTGTGGACAGTTGTGTTTAAAATTTCTTCAAACGATCAATTTAAAGCCTGACAATCCATCGTCATGACTCAGTATTCGTTCGACATGTCACTGACACTTACGTTGACTGGCAGAAGCAGCGTTCTCGCTGTAAGCTATTTCCCCGCTATAGATTTGGTCGATGCCGATTACGAGCTCGGATTAACGGATTTTGAAACTTATCACACGATTCCGAACGTAAATTTTTCGAATAATAAATTTTATTTTGGCAACGACGACAAGGAAATTATAATTCCCGAAGGATCGTACGAATTGCACGCTATAAATGATTATCTCAAACGCGCAATTTTGCGAGATGAACACCTTTCCAGAGATGGTGAAAACGATTATGATAAGGAATATCCAATAGTGCTTCGCGCCAATCACAGTACGCTAAAGAGTGAAATCAAATGCGCCTACAGAGTAAACTTTACCAAACCCGACAATGTAGGATCCTTGCTTGGATTCTCGTCGAATCGTATATTGCAACCTCGCAAGTGGTATAAATCAGACGAACCTGTTAATATTATAAACGTAAATATTATTCGTATAGAATGCAACGTGACTACTGGTGCGTACAGCAACGGCATGCGCGTACACACGATACATGAATTTTCACCGAGCGTAAAACCAGGATATAAGATATCGGAAACGCCGGCACAGATCATTTATCTGCCGATCGTTGTACGGAGCATTACGGATTTAACGATACGTATTGTGGATCAAAGAGGTCGATTGCTCGATTTTCGAGGAGAGGAAATTACCGTAAGATTGCATATACGGCGGCGACAAACATAGTATGCTTGTACTGAACGAAACGGAGCACGCGAGAGACAATACTTTTACGCGGGACAATACTATTGCAGTAAGGCGAGCAGTATCGGGTGACAATAATAAGATTGCCGTTAAAAAGAAGCTGAGCGCGTTGAATCGTGAATTTTTGAAATCATTGGGATTCATCGTACGAAAAGAATGATTGATGTTTTGAATATCGGAGGTGAGCCAGTCTTTGATGATCGCATCGTCAAGATTGAGACTCATACGTACAATCCGTACGCCAATACGACGCTTGGATACAGTGACGAGATACGAATACCTATACAACATCAGGATTTATACACGTTACCGTGCGAAAGCTTTCTTTACATCGAGGGAAGATTTAATGTGCGTAAAGCGAATGATGAAATGAAGGTTGTATTGGGAAACAATTGCGTCGCATTCATGTTTGATGAGCTTCGATACGAACTCGACGGAGTAGAGATTGATCGCAACAGAAATGTTGGAATAACATCGACGCTCAAAAATTATGTCTCTCTAACACATCAGAAAAGTATAAACTTGAAGAATGCATCGTGGGATTTGACGTACAACGGTGACAAAAATTATTTCAACTTTTGCGTGCCGCTCAACATGTTGCTGGGATTTTGCGAAGATTATAAACGCGTTGTGATTAACGCTCGTCACGAATTGATTTTGATACGTTCGCGCAACGATAATAATTGTCTATTCGGACATCCGTCGTCGGAAGCTGAGATTGAATTACTCAAGATACAGTGGCGTATGCCTCATGTAATTAACGAGATTAATAAATTGTTATAGCCCGAGAGACTATAACTTATTTTAGTAATTATATAAAACATTCGCGAATATCGTAAAGAACATTCGCGAGCCGCGCCAAGAACCGCTAACTCAGCGAACTACCGTCGCTCACCGGAAACGCGAAAGACGCTAACAAAGGAATTCGACTTTGAACTTCCTTCGCTTGCATTTTGATTATGAACGCCACAGAAAACCCTATGACCATATATGGTCATGTTGCCAGGCGATCCCCTCCAAAAAACCCTTCAAAACAGAGGGAATAAAAGCCGTCCACGGCAAATCCGCGGCGGACAGTCACAAGTAATAAATCAATCACTAAAGTAGTGCCGAGTGCTAAACCGTTAAAATTGTGCAACGAAGACACCCAAAGAAATTGTAAACGCTCTAAATCTATTTACGAACGATTCGAGGAAAGGATAACGAAGAGAAGGCTCGAAAGAAACTGATAAGAATAGAAGATATTAAGCGAATATATATTTGTAAACTAAAAATACAATAAAAACTCTAAAGGATAATACGGTTTTATTTTATACTCCCGGCTACTCCACACCCCGTGCCCCGCCGGGCACGACATTATTGGTGGCAGCGGTGGGATAGCCGAGATCGAGGAACATCCTGGATCCCTAACGCCTGCAACAAAAAGAAAATACAAAATTAATAAACTGGAGAGAGCACCGGCTACATGAAAGCAGATAGTCTCAACCAGCAACGCACACGGACGACAGTGATAAGGAAATCACGGCCAAGCAGCTGAAAGCAGAAAGGAAACACCAGCGCTCAAGGACCAACGTCGATCCACGGCCAAGGCAACGCAACGCAGACGGACAACGCATCACCGACGGATAGCGCACCAACGGGACAACGACCCACCAGCAGCATCAACAGTCGAGCGATACGATAAGCGACCTGATAAGTTACGACCATGCGAATCACCGTACTATTACTGTAAGTCGAACTTTATTTAAATGTCAGCACCGTCAAAACAAGTAAAATTTAAGAGTCCGCGATTTCTGAGCGTGCCAGCACGATTGGCAAATAGATTCGGAACTGTAACTCCGATACGAGTAGCAGAAGAGGCTGCTCGCGATATTCGTAGAAGCGTGCGAAAAAATTTAGAAAAACATTATTCGAGTTCTAATTCGTCTGAGGAACACGAACCGAGTGATAACGATAACACTGTACAAGACGGACCAAGTCGCGTTACAGTACGAAGAAATTATTCACCGTTATCAGTTGATATTAGTTTATTCGAGCCACGTGCGCAAGTAAATATGGAAAACGAAGCCGTCGATAGAGAAATCGAACGCATGCGAGCGCAACAGGCCGAACTAAACGCAGCCGCGGCCTATGAGGACGCAGGTCAGCCGGCCGAAGGAACGAGTAACGTATTACTCGCCGAACTCGTACACAGTTTCCGCGAAATGCAAACCGAAATGCAGTACATGCGCGAACAAATGCGAGAGATACAAACCGCAAAAGCAAATTTAAACGAAACGCGAGTAAATGCAAACACTGTCCCACTCGACGTAACGTACGGACGCACTCAACGCGATATACGAAACCGACGTAGCGCAGCCCCGCACTATGTATCATTAAAAGAAGCGCGAACAATGATTCCCGAGTTTGATGGGACGACGCGACATAGATTACAGGAATTCTTAAACGCTTGTACGTACGCGGTACAAAATATTAATCCCGCGGACGAAGAATCGTTAATACAAGCAATCTTGTATACTAAATTAAGAGGTAAAGCCATGCAAGATTTCGAAACGCGAGATATCCAGACATTTAAAGAATTAAAAACACAACTCGAAACTTGCTATCAAGCGAAGCAAAGTACAACGCACTTACAGATAGAATTTAATTCTTTAAAACAAAAGTCAAGCGAAACCGCCCATGCATTCGGCCAACGTGTCGATACGTTAGCCATGAAACTATATGAGTCCATGGTGGAAGGAGAAGAACGGCCTCCTTCATTTAAACAAGCAATACAAGAAACCATTAAAAAACAAGGGCTAATAAATTTTCAAATCGGACTACGCGATGAATTAAAAATTCTTGTACGATCGCAACAGTATACTTCGCTCCAAGAAACGATAAACGGCGCGAGCGCGGAGGAGAAGCTTATCGGCCCGTCTGTAACACGAGCATCCGGCTTCTCCTATAAAAATAAATTCGACGTTAAAACGCGACCAACTCGAGATACTAACATACAATGTTATAAATGCGGAAAATCTGGACACTACGGACGCGATTGTCGAAGCAGTAATAAATTCACATTACCAAAACCGGAAAAGTCTACACGAATAAATACTATGAGTAAATTTTGCAAACATTGTAAAAAGACAGGACATACCCGTGAGGAATGTTGGAACTTGAACGGACATCCTAAAATAAACGGTACAAATAACCATAACTCCAAGCCAGTTAATAAAATAAAACATACAGGAAGCATGCGTGAACAAAAGACCCCGTATAGACAGAGGAAAAAGAGCACTGACTCTTTAAGCAATAGTGAGGAAGAAGAGCAAGAGGAAGCGAGAAAGAAACAACCGCGACCTGCTCTAGAGTATCGTGTAACGCATGTCAAGAATATGCATGCACCGCAGAAAGACGAATTATTGCAATTAACCTTGCCAATTCGCGAAGTAAAAGGCGGAAAAATCAACATGTTGTATGATTCCGGATCAACTATTTCTCTGATCAAATTAAAAAATTTAAAGGATGACGCATTGATTTACGAAGAAAAAACTGCACTTACTGGAATAAGCGGACATAAAATATATACATTAGGAAAATTGTACGCTACAATTAAAATTAACGATCATAAAATTAAACATGCTTTTTACATAATAAAGGACGACATAGCGATAGAACATGATGGAATTTTAGGAATAGATTTCCTTAAAAAACAAACAGCAATCTGCGATTATAGACGAAATCAAATAAAAATAAAGGATAGTATATTCAAATTACATCCGTGCAAGAAAATAATCCTGAAACCACGCAGCGAGACAATTATCAAGGCAGCCGTGAACCAGAATAATGTTGGAATAATCCGAGCAAGCGAGACAGCGCCAGGAGTATATATTGGAAGCTGCCTGGTGGAACCCAAAAATTTTGCATGTCCTGTAAGTATGATAAATACAACAGATAAAGAAGTCGAAATACCTACTCCAATAGTCACACTAGAAGACACGGAGGAAGATACAAGGGAAATAAGCCTCATAGAAACGGGAAGAAAAATAAAAAATAATATATCCCGCAAGCAGCGAATTTGACACTTATTGCGAACACACCATCTAAATAAAGAAGAAGAACGAACACTTAGAAATTTGTGAAGAATACGATGATATATTCCATTTGGAAGGAGAACCACTGACATGCACCGCGACGGTCGAGCATGAGATAAGTACGCGTGCCGACACCGCGCCGGTGAACGTGAAACCATACCGATTACCTGAGAAACATAAGGCGGAAGTAAATCGGCAAGTACAAGAAATGCTGCAAGATGAAATTATCAGAACAAGCACGAGTCAGTGGAACGCACCATTATTAGTTGTGCCAAAGAAAACAGATGCATCAGGAAAACCGAAACTCCGAGTAGTCATAGACTTCCGGAAATTAAATGAATTAACTATAGGCGACTCATTTCCATTGCCTAATATTACTGATATTCTAGATCAACTGGGAAATGCAAAATATTTCACCACACTAGATCTAGCGTCAGGATATCATCAAATTCCAATGGCTGAAAAGGATAAAAATAAAACTGCCTTTTCAACTCCCTACGGACACTACGAATTTAATCGAATGCCGTTTGGATTAAAGAATGCACCAGCGACTTTCCAAAGGCTGATGAATTCAGTATTAATGGGAATGCAAGGTCTTAGATGCTTAGTCTACCTTGATGACATCGTCATATACGGATCAAGCCTAAAGGAGCACAACAAGCGATTAAAGGAGGTAATGCAAAAATTGCGAAAAACTCATTTAAAATTGCAGCCAGATAAATGCGAATTTTTACGCAAGGAGGTAATATACCTGGGTCATATTATTTCCGAAAACGGAATATCTCCAGACCCGTCAAAACTAACGGCAATAAAAGAATTTCCGACGCCGAAGAAAGTGAAAGATATCCAATCCTTCATAGGACTAGCTGGATATTACAGGAAATTCATTGAAGATTTTTCAAAAATTGCAAAACCGTTAACAAAATTAACCAAAAAATCAGAAAAATTTTTATGGACAACAGAGCAGCAAACAGCGTTTGAATTATTGAAAGAAAAATTAATGACTGCACCAGTCCTAAAATATCCTGATTTTACAGAAGAATTTATTGTGACCACCGACGCATCCGACTATGCGATCGGAGCAGTGTTATCACAAGGAGAGGTAGGCAACGACCGACCGATTGCTTACGCCAGCAGAATACTGGCAAAGGCGGAGCAAAATTATAATACTACAGAAAAAGAATTATTAGCAATTGTATGGGCTGTTAAACATTTTAGGCCATACGTATATGGAACAAAATTCAAAATTGTTACCGATCATAAACCACTAATATGGCTATTTAATGTAAACGACCCCGGATCAAGACTGATCCGATGGAGATTAAAATTAGAAGAATATGAATATGAAATCATCCATAAAGCCGGACGAGCGAACGCGAACGCTGACGCACTAAGTCGCAACGCGATACCAGAAACGTCAAGAGGAAAAGATAAAGAAATTTTGAAGATAGAAAAAGAAGAGGAAGAAACAGACGCTGATAATATGAAAACATATACAGAGGAAGAGAAGCAACAGATATTATTAGAATATCATGATGCACCTATAGGAGGGCATCAAGGAGTAGAACGAACAATTAAAAGAATCCGATTACAACATAACTGGAAAGGATTAACTAAAGACGTTGAACAATATATCGCGAAATGTGAATCTTGTCAAAAGAATAAACTATCGAGAAAAAATAAAGTTCCTTTAATAATTACTGACACGCCCGACAAACCATTTGAAAAATGCGCGTTAGATATAGTCGGACCGTTAACAATTACCAATAATGGAAATAAATATTTACTGACTTTCCAGGATAATTTAACAAAATTTAGTAAAGCTATTCCGATTCCAAACCAAGAAGCGAATACTATTAGTAAAGAATTCGTTACGAAAATAATACTCGAACACGGAATACCGGAAAAAATCTTAACAGATCAAGGAACTAATTTTATGAGCGAGATATTTAAAAACACGTGCAAATTACTAAAAATAAATAAAATACAAACGACCGCGTATCACCCGGAAAGCAACGGCGCGTTAGAACGATCGCATCGAACACTAGCCGAATATCTAAGACATTACATAAATAAGGACCAAACAGACTGGGACGAATGGATACCGTTCGCGATGTTCACGTATAATACGACGCCACATACCGCCACGGGATATACACCGTTTGAACTAATGTACGGACATCAAGCCGAGATGCCGACCGCATTAACAAAACCGCCGAAACTAACATATAATTATGACGATTACGCGCAAGAATTAAAAGAAAGATTACGCGCAACAAACCAAATCGCAAAAGAACATATAAAAGAAGAAAAATATAAAGCCAAAAAACAGTATGATAAAAATACAAAGGATACACAATTCAAAGTAGGAGACAAAGTGTTAGTATACGATGAAACGTTACGACGCGGAAGATCGAAAAAGCTAGAATCACTATGGACAGGACCATATACGATTTTAGAAAAGAACTCCGACGTAAACTATACAATAAAAAAGGGGAGAAAAACAATACGGATACACACAAACAAATTAAAACTATTCGTAGAACATTAGAAATAATAAAAATCTACTTACCCATACGGGCGACCATGTCCACGACCAGGTCTACGACCAGGTCCTCGACCCTGGCCGCGTCCCAAGGGCGGCAATCCCTCCAGAAGGTGGGCAGGAGGCAGCGGGCCACGGGCCCTCCCAATGCCGGGTCCACCTCGGCACAAGAGGCGAAGACGCGCCGCACGACCAACCCCCTGTTGGGCCCGCATCTCTTCAAAGAGGCGAGCCTCCTCTGCCCGAAAAATGTTTAAAAACTCCCACTCCCAGTGGAGGAAACTGAGAGAGAGAGGAACTACCTCCTCTATAATACGCTCCTCCAATTCAAAGTCATAGGTAACCCGCAGCGATAAAGGTCCACGCAGATAAACCCTTGCACAGGCCTGCTCAAATCGGCCAGGTGGCAAGGGCGGGCCACATGACACGTCCCGCACTCGCGGAACATCCGCCTCACAAAGATCATCGTCACCACAAATAAATTCACCAGACGATGATGGATAGCTCGACATTTTTTATAACAAACAGTCCAGCGACCAGCGAGAGACTGAAGCTCGCAAAACGACATAATGCATAGCAAAGCTAAATCGAAAAAAGATTAAAAACTAATCCCACACTGATAAAGTTAGCAGGCAAGAAACAACATGACACCCATAGAGTGCATACATTTATACATATATACATATATATAAATATAATACCTACAATATGTAATTACAGAACACTGACGCTGGGAACCAACCCTGTCCGCACTCAGAAAAATGAAACACATCTTCCATTTGAAGTGGCGGAATTTGATAATACGCCAGGAATATATTATGAAAAAATTGGACACCTGCATCAAACAAACCGGATGTGGAAACTAGTAATTAAATTAGATATAACAGAACTAAACGATAGAACATGGCAGATAAACCAATATATCGAACAAACAAGTAAGATGTGCACCGAGATAAAATTCGATACGAGCACCCAACGAACTTGCGATAATCTTAAAAAATTAGAAATTTGTAGAAGCTTAATATCGCTAGTCGAATTTTCAAAGGTTAAAAGAAATTGTGTAGTCGACCAAACTAGCCAGAAATATAATTTATTCAATACGACGTTTCGACCATATGGTTGTGGTCCTTATCAAGTATACACTGAAATAGATATATAAGTTGCAAAAAATTATTATTATTTACATCTAATTTTCGGTTTGAACCGTAATACGCACAATTAATTTAGTTTCAACGTGAGATATTTTAAATATACATACAAAATTAGCCGAAGTAGTAGTAATCAGAGTGTCGGCATAGATAATAATCTTGTGCAAGCACAAGTCGCATTTGCAAAACTTTATTTTGAAATTTCAATTTTAAGAACAATGAGTCCGTGTGGGACCTCGTCAAAGACTAAACGCGATCATAAGTAAAACGGAATTACATGACCTTTATTATTTTGTCATAAATGTTGTTTAAATTTTCTGTGTCTTTTTGTAAGTTGATTAGGTTATCACATCTCTTTATGAAAAACATCTCAGCAATTTCTCTTTTACGAACATACTTTTCGTTGTGTAGGATGTTCGGTTTTAACCAATCAAAATCATGACCAGATTCTAATCTATGCTTGCTAATTACTGAATGATTAGTTTCATGTAATTTTATGTTGTTACAGTGTTCTTTTATTCGCGTACGTAAATGTCTTTTTGTTTGTCCGATATATGCTAAATTGCAATCTTTGCAATTTAACTTGTATACCACGCCTGTTTTGTCATTATCGTGTAAGCGATCTTTACCTCGTGTAATTAAATTATTTAGTTTTTTGGTTATCTTATACACGACCTTAAAGCCTCTATTACGTAAGAGACGGTATAAATCTTGACTAACATTTTCAACATATGGTATTGTGATAAACCGAGTCACGTCCGAACGAGTAAGATTCACATCAGTTGTAGCATTATGGTCACGATTATTTAGAAAATTGAGTCTTTTTTTAATGTGTTTATATATAAAATGTTCCGGAAAGCCGTTTTTTATTAACGTGTCAGAAACTAGCTTTATGTTGTCTTGTTTAAAGCAGTCATTAGATAATAAGATCGCGTGGTCAACTAAATTGTAAATAGTATTAATCTTATACTTTAGTGGGTGGTTCGAATGATAGTTTATATACCTCCCTGACCATGTAGGTTTCCGGAACCAATTTGTGATAAGTCTATTATCGGACCGAATAATTTTTACATTCAAAAAGCTAATGGATGAGTCAACTTCAGTCTCATAAGTGAATCTTAAGCGTTCGTGGTAATTGTTAAACTTTGTCAAGATCTCGTTGATTTTTGCGCGTGGTACTATTGCGAAAACGTCATCGACAAATCTATAATAAGTAGGAACGGTAAAACCTAGTGAGTTTAGACATTGAATCTCCATATCTTCCATTACCATATCTGCTAAGATAGGTGAAAGTGGAGAGCCCATGGGGGTGCCGAAGATCTGCTCATAAAAACGTCCGTTAAATGCAAAACAAGTTGAATCCAAGATCAATTCAGTTGCAAATAAAAATTGAGAAAGATTGAATTTAGTGTTCTTGGCAATATCTTCCCAGCGTTTCCGTATGGCCTTTATTACCAAATCTTTTGGGACGTTAGTGAATAATGAAGCCACATCCAACGAAACCATAATGTTATCTTTGTCAATATCAGTGTTCTTGATAATTTCGACAAAGGACAAACCATCTTTGATATATGAATTTGGTTTTCTTATCGATTTTTGTAGGATATCGTGGATGTAACTCGAGATATTGTATAGTGGGCTTCCCAAAGCAGATACTATGATTCTCAACGGAAAACCATCTTTATGAATCTTCGGCAGCCCGTAGCATCGCGGTAAATTTCCGTTGGTGCAATTTAAGTTTTTATATGTCAACTCACCGATCAAACCGCTCCTACGCCAAGACTTGACTAACTCATTGATTTTATTTGTTAATCTTTTCAAGGGATCCTTTTTTAATTCCCTGTAAGTGGTTGTGTCACTCAACAGCAATTCCATCTTGTCGAAATAATCACTCTTGTCCATAACGACAGAGATCTGACCTTTGTCAGCTCTCGTGACCATGATGTCTTTATTTTCGCGTAAATATCTCTTGGAGACCGCGTAAGACTGCAAGATGCATCTATCTGAATAATTAGTACGTTTATTGTTGTCAAGAAATCTCTGAAGGATGTTAGAGATAGAAATTCTAGTTGTTTCGATAGTATCTGTTGGCAAGATTAAAAAATTAATTAATAATTAAAAAATTAATTAATAACGATTCCAAAACTTTAGCCAAAATAATAAAGTTAATAAATACATTATACAAGACTCGAACGAATAAACGTAGAGGTCTTATCGATGGAATAGGTTCGATAACAAAAACATTATTCGGAATTATGGACGCGAACGATAGAAAATTAATAAATGAACAGATACAGCTATTACGAAATAACCAACAAACGCTGGAACACGCAGCAAAAAATCAAATTAAAGTTTTGAACACAACAATAATTCATCTAAATAAATTAGAAAATATATTAGATTATAACGGTAAACTAATGAACCATTTCATTAGGGAATATACCACGCGCGAAGAAATAGACGAACACTTTACCATAATCATAGCAATGATAAACGATTTAATTAGGGATGCGAAAGATATTCTAGAATATCTTACATATATACGTAAGGGAACAATACATCCTTTGTTAACTCCAATAAATGAAATTATTCTATATTTAGAAGAAGCAGTACTACAGTTACCGCAAGGAACATATTTTCCTTTCCAAATAAAAATCGACGAATGGCAAACAATCGAAAAATTCATGAAAGTAAGCGCGTATTGCGAAAAAACAAACATATACACAATTCTGAAATTTCCATTAATCAAACAACCAGTATTTAACGTCTTAAACGTAATTCCATTACCCATACCTAACTACGAAAATAATTTTATATATACAGAAGTAGTTAATAAGTTGATTGCTGTAAACAAAGAAACACGTACCTATATAATTCTAAAGGAACAAGATTTAAACAAATGTACGAATAATAATGATTTATTTATATGCGAAAAAATTCAACCAGTATACCATGTAAACGAAAATACACCGTGTGAAACGAAAATTTATGTACAAAACTATCGCAATCAATGTAACATAGGTCATAAGAAAGCGACCAGCGCAATATGGATCACATTACAACAGCCGCACTCCTGGCTATATTCGACACCGGTCGAACAACATGTTACGATAAAATGTAATAATCATCCTGAATATAAAAGAATAATCAAACACACAGACCGGATCACACTACATGATAACTGTAAACTAACGACTACAGACATGACAATAGAAACAGAAACGATTACTTATAATACAAGTATAGAAACATTTTTACCAGAGTTTAATATAACAACCTCAGAAATTAACGACACACAGAACCACGAATACGAATTCAAAAAAATAATTAATAATCCACTAGAATTAAAAGGATTAAAAAACAAATTAGAAGAAATTAATAATGACTTAAATAATGACGACAGTAACTTTTTTAAACAAAAACAATTCATCTATACAACAACCTCCAGCGGAGTATCTATTTTAACCATTATAGGATTAATAGCATGGATAATTATCCAACATAGAAAAAAGAAACCTCAACAACCAGCTGCTATTACATTAGTAGATGAAATTGATAAATCATACGGAATGCCCAAACCAATATTAAAAAGAAATAAAAGCACACGATTTTAAAAATAAAAAGGGTATGATAATAAACTAGAAATAAAAACGATTATAATAAACATTGTACACGGGAAATATATTGTAATTAAAATATGGATAAGTATACGTACATTTAAGAGATAGAAAAACTTCGTTCACAACCTCCGTTTTTCTTTTTTAACGGGGGAGGGATGTTATAGCCCGAGAGACTATAACTTATTTTAGTAATTATATAAAACATTCGCGAATATCGTAAAGAACATTCGCGAGCCGCGCCAAGAACCGCTAACTCAGCGAACTACCGTCGCTCACCGGAAACGCGAAAGACGCTAACGAAGGAATTCGACTTTGAACTTCCTTCGCTTGCATTTTGATTATGAACGCCACAGAAAACCCCATGACCATATATGGTCATGTTGCCAGGCGATCCCCTCCAAAAAACCCTTCAAAACAGAGGGAATAAAAGCCGTCCACGGCAAATCCGCGGCGGACAGTCACAAGTAATAAATCAATCACTAAAGTAGTGCCGAGTGCTAAACCGTTAAAATTGTGCAACGAAGACACCCAAAGAAATTGTAAACGCTCTAAATCTATTTATGAACGATTCGAGGAAAGGACAACGAAGAGAAGGCTCGAAAGAAACTGATAAGAATAGAAGATATTAAGCGAATATATATTTGTAAACTAAAAATACAATAAAAACTCTAAAGGATAATACGGTTTTATTTTATACTCCCGGCTACCCCATACCCCGTGCCCCGCCGGGCACGACAAAATTATCAATGTTGCGAATGTTGGAAAGCGGACGGTATTTGAACATGAGTTTCCGATCTTTGGATTTATACGAATTTCCTCTGTTACATAGCACGACCAAATCACCAAACCATTCGTGGACCGTGAAAGCCGCCTCCCAGCTAGAGAAACCGCGATACGTGATCTTTGCACTGCAAACTGGTAAAAAGAATTCGGTGTCACAAGATGTTACATTGTTCGATAACTGCAAATTGACCAACGTTAAACTCTATTTAAACTCGGAATTTTATCCCTACGATGATTTAAATTTAGATTTTGAAAAAAATAGATTCGCCGTCCTATTCGGCATGTACTCTCGTTTTCACAAATCGTATTACGGATGCGATAATAGCACCGCGCTATTAACCATTCCAAAATTTCTACATTGCGGTCCTCTAGCGGTCATTGATTGCTCGCGACAAAACGATTCTGTCAAAACTGCTACCGTGGATGTGAGAATAGAGTTTGAGTGCAGGGAAAATATACCTGCGAATACTACCGCCTATTGTCTCATCTTGCACGATCGGGTTGTCGAATATAATCCATTGACTAATGTAGTCCGCAAAATTACATAGGTCAGCAAATATCCCCTCCATTGCATATAAAGAAAAATATAAAAGATTGAGATGTTTGATGATTGGCATCAGTCTGCGATCGGATCTTATCATCATGGCTGCGCCAACGTTTGTGGATCTGCAAGGATTTATCGTTGAGAAAAATTTTGTCGTGAAGGAAGCTGCGGTTTTGAGAAATGGATCCGTACTTTCTCATTACATTTTTACATGCCCGGTACCATGGTACATGCTCACAAAATCTGAGAGATGCCAGGTTTTATGGCTGATTAAAAACCACCATGGATTATCGTGGAATGATGGACACGTTTCATATTGGAATTCGAAACGTTTAATCACGACGGCGGTGATGGCTGCAACGGAGGAGGATGATGTGTCACCTCTCGTGTACGTTAAAGGTCATGAAAAACGGCAATGGTTGGCCGATATACTGGACGATGATGCGAGAAACGATGTGATTATCGAAACTTTGGATGCAGACTATGAGGATGTAGCTTCTTTAAATAAGTTAGATGTTAAGAATACTATGCGTTGTGAAAATCATGTAAAAAATTGCGCTTTACAAAATGTATTTAAAATTTATAATTGGTGGTTGAAACATCATGATTCTTCGAATCCATACTTATAATAAATTGATGATGCGATATATTTTTATCGTCTTTCTTATTCTCTCCTTTTTTTTCCTCATCCCTATCTATGCGTGTGCGCAGTATCGTGTTTCCATACGTGACACAGCTGCCACATATATTGTATTTCGATACTACATTGTGATACATTGTAATACATTGAAATATTTGTTTGATAAGTGAATATAGTTTTGCGTTCAATTACCGTTCGTTTCCGTTTAATGGCCGCTCAATTACCGTTCATTTCCGTTCGATGAGCATTCAATTACCGTTCGTTTCCGTTCGTTTCCGTTCGTTTCCGTTCGATGAGCGTTCATTTCCGTTCGAAGAGCGTTCGATGACCGTTCACTTACCGTTCGAAGAGCGTTCATTTCCGTTCGAAAAGCGTTCAATTACCGTTCATTTCCGTTCGAAGACCGTTCAATGACCGTTTGACGAGCGTTCGATGACCGTTTGGCGAGCGTTCGATGAGCGTTCATTTCCGTTCGATGACCGTTCAATTACCGTTCGATGACCGTTCATTTCCGTTCGAAGAGCGTTCAATTCCGTTCGAAGAGCGTTCATTTCCGTTCGAAAAGCGTTCAATTACCGTTCATTTCCGTTCGATGACCGTTCAATGACCGTTTGACGAGCGTTCGATGACCGTTTGGCGAGCGTTCGACGAGCGTTCAATTCCGTTCGAAGAGCGTTCATTTCCGTTCGAAAAGCGTCCAATTTCGTTCGAAGAGCGTTCATTTCCGTTCGAAAAGCGTTCAATTACTGTTCATTTCCGTTCAAAGACCGTTCAATGCCCGTTTGACGAGCGTTCGATGACTGTTTGGCGAGCGTTCGATGAGCGTTCATTTCCGTTCGAAAAGCGTTCAATTACCGTTCGTTTCCGTTCAAAGACCGTTCGACGACTGTTTGATAGCCATTCGATGGGCGTTCGTTTCCGTTCAATTACCATTTGATCGGGGTTGACACATTATATCGTGTTAATTTGCATGGGAACATGCATACTTTTGTCTTACGACGCGTTTTTGGTAAAGCGATAATGATACGTCCACCGTTTATCTGTTCGCAAAGTCGCGATATGATAATATTATATTATATTATACCGCGCTGAGTTGCGTGGGACCGCGCGTACTTTTGTCTTACGACGCATTTTTGACATGGTGATAATGCAGCATCTCTACTATAAAACCTCGTGCCGAGACCTCGTTACCGCTTCATAAAGTTTCAGAGACTGTACGAGTAAAGTGTGAAAGTTAAAAAAGTTAAAATGGAATATATCATGGAAAACTGTACCGGATGGAAGCAGGCCTTCTCTAACTTGCTTTGTGTCCTGCTAGTTAAGCTGGCCTTCCATTGGGAGGTAAGTATTGATTTTGCGAATAATTTATATAAAATTGTACATCTATTGTACATAATACTTATATTTTTTATTTTCTAGTCCCTATCTGAAGTCCGGCTACCGGCTTTATGAATATAGAGCACCGGCAATGGGTGCGGGCGGAGCGGCGGTGGAGGAGAAACGACCTCTCCTTCATGTGGGGCGACGCCCCGGAGAGTCCTCCAGATGAGGAGGACGTTTTCGACCTTCGGCGGCTCTTCGGGGAAGAGCCCTACATGGAGGAGGAGATTTGGGTGCCCAGGGAGATTCGGGCACCCAATGGTGTACAGAATGGGGAGCACAGATGTAAGTATTTTTATAAATATTGTAACTATAGTTTTATATTAACGCACATCTTTTTTTCTGTTACAGGAGCGGCCACCTCACCCGGCTCCCCTGCCCCCCCCCCCCGCACCCACAAATTATTATTATTTTATTATTATATTTTATTTTATTATTCTTATTAATCTTAATTTTAAGTACATACACACACACACACACACACAAAATGTATAAAAACACGTACACATTTAAATAAATTTTATTTAATTTTAATTCAGAAAAAAATCTAATTATTTACGCACCTCTTCTCGCGTTCCCATCCCTGCGTTAGTTATAAGCATCGCGATATCGTTCTCTCTCGTGCGTTAATCTTAAGTCTATCTTTCACGATTAGAATTAGTAATCTCTCTCGCACGCGCTAGTTGTAAGTCTATCTCTTTCTCTCATGCTTGGAATAAGTAATCTCTCGCGCTATGACACAGAAAAAATGTATAACAGATTTTAAAATAAATGTTGTTTCAATAAAAAAATGTGATTATTTACGCGTCTCTCCTTGAGTTCCGTCCCTTGCGCTATCTCTCTCGCGCACTAGTTATAAGTATCGTGATATCTCTTTCTCGCACGCGTTGTCTTCGCGCTATCGTTCTCTCTTTCGCGCGCTAATTGCAAGTCTCGCGATATTATCGTTCTCTCTTGTACATGTCGTTTTCGCGCTATCGTTCTCTCTCTTTCATATACTCGTTGCTCACTTACCTTTGCGTCGTCCTTCTCCCACCTATACGTCATCCTTGTCTCACGTTAACGCCATCCTTGTCACACTCGTAGCACTGTCCTCTTCACACACTTTGCACTGTCCTTTTCCCATACGTTGCGCTGTCCTTCTCACACGCCGTTTTCTTTCCGCTGATCCCCCTTCACCGCGCGGACCCCCTCGCCCATCGGTCGCGCCGCGGATCCCCCTTCACTGCGCGGACCCCCTCGCCCATCGCTCGCGCCGCGGATCCCCCTTCCCCGCGGGTGACGTCACCCACCGCGCGCCGCGGTTCCTCCTTCCCCGCGCGTGACGTCACTCCCCCCGCACCGCGGTTCCCCTCGCGCCTCACCCCCCCTGAGAGGACCAGAGTTAGAACCCCCTTACTCCTACTACTAGCGTTTAATTCACGTTAGTACGTCGTATAGGCGTACGTTATTCGGATTAAAAGCATTCATTTCTAGTTTGTTCAGTAGTTCGCATCATCGCATGCCATCTTGAAAAAAAGCGTTTAATTCACGTTAGTACATCGCATAGGCGTGCGTTATTCGGATTAAAAACATTCATTTCTTGTTAGTTCAGTAGTTCGCATCATCGCATGCTATCTTAAAAAAAAGCGTTTAATTCACGTTAGTACGTCGTATATGCGTGTGTTATGCGGAAGAAAAGCATTCATTTCTAGATAGTTCAGTAGTTCGCATCATCGCATGCTATCTTGAAAAAAAGCGTTTAATTCTAGTTTGTACGTTGTATAGGCGTGCGTTATTCGGATTAAAAGCATTCATTTCTAGTTAGTTCAGTATTTCGCATTATCGCATGCTATCTTGAAACAAAGCGTTTAATTCACGTTAGTACGTTGTATAGGCGTGCGGTATTCGGATTAAAAGCATTAATTTCTAGTTAGTTCAGTAGTTCGCATCATCGCATGCTATCTTGAAAAAAAGCTTAATTCTAGTTTGTACGTCGTATAGCCACCCATATGGATCGTGCCTAAGAAAGACGATTCTGAAGGAAATAAACGATGGAGAATGATTCTTTCTTGATTTTTGAACTTTAAATGAAAAAACTATTGGAGACGCTTACTCATTACTTAATTTTGTTGATATACTAGATCAACTAGGGGGAGCGCAATATTTTTCCATATGCGATCTCGCATCTGGATTTCATCAAATAAAAATGGGCCGTTCCGACAGTCATAAAACCGCTTTTACGACTCCTTTCGGACATTACGAATTCGATGAATGCCTTTCGGTTTAAAAAACGCTCCGGCTTTTCAACGCTTAATGGATTTAGTATTAATAAGACTACAAGGCGAAGAATTATTTGTATATATGGATGACATAGTTATTTATGCCAAGTCATTAGAAGAACATGAAAGAAAATACAACGCTTTAATAGAACGTCTTCGAAAAGCTAATTTAAAACTACAGTCTGACAGGTGCGAATTTTTGAAGCCGGAAGTAACATATTTAGGACATGTAATTAGCAAAGATGGAGTAAAACCAGATCCAAAAGAATTAGAAGCTGTGAAATTATTTCCGAGACCGAAAACGCCGAAAAACATTAAACAATTTTTGGACTTGCCGGATATTACAGACATTTTATACCTAATTTGTCTAAATTTACCAAACCGTTAACATCGTTATTAAAAAACAACACAAATTTCGAATGCACATCCGAACAAGAAGAATCGTTTCAAATCTTGAAACAAGAATTATGAAAGAACCTGTATTGCAATATCCTGATTTCTCGAAACCATTCATATTGACTACAGATGCTTCAGGAATAGCCATAGGCAGAATCCTATCACAAGGAGAAATAAACAAAGACCGACCGATCGTATACGCGTTACGCACTCTAATAGATAACAAAGTGTGGCGTTCTGCCATACGCCACACAGGCGTAACGATGTATAGCGCCGAGCGCTTGAACACACGGCAACCTAGGCGCGCAAACTAGCGCGCGGTAGCGCGCGCATACAGGCGCCGATCTTCGCGCAAGTGAGATCCGGCAGCCGTATATAAGGCCGACCGCGGAAGGCCGAAATCGAGTCTCAGCTCAAAGCAACTACAAGGTTAATAACACTGTACGTAAATCAGCTCGAGTACTCTATTGGAGTTTTTCGGAACTCCCCAGTAACCGACAGGTCTCGCAATTCTGCGCCAGCGGAGCCGCATACATCGGCCGATGTCGACGCCTCGATCACCAGGGCCCATCCGACAACAGCCGATCTACATCATTTAAAGGAGATCGAATACAAACCCGAAGCCAAACTATAAACTAAAAGGAACAAAATAAAAATTTCCAAGATATCGAAAGAAGAACAAACCCATCAAATAAAGACAAAGATAAGGAAGAAGAAGAAGAAGAAGAAGAAGACGAAGAGGAAATTATCAATCTAAATTTACGGAAAGCAAGAACAAAATCTATCTAAAACAAAAGTAATGTCATAGAAAGTCGCGAATTATTATTCTTACGAAAAGATAACGTAATGTATTTTGTTGACACCAACGGAAAACCTTTAGACTCAGGCTCGCAAAAACTCTTTGAACGGAATAGTCTGCCAAATCTTGGGTTCCTTATTCTAGGCAAACCTAAAGCCATAAAATATAAAAACTACTACCACATAGCTCTGCCTATTATAGAAGGAGGGACAACAGGAGGGTCTTACAATGACTTTAAACCAAATATCAATCACCGTAAATAATCTACGCGACATCATACAAGATTTAAAATTAGAAACAATTAGTATTGCAAAAACGGAAACAATTAATAACGTACCATGGAATAATATTAAATCACGACTTCTGTCAACATTCGTTAATATACCCGTTAAATTGATTATATGTAATGGATTAGTCAAATATCCACTTAAAGATTTACGAACTGTCATTATTGGAGAGATGCATTGCTTACCCACAGGAGGACACCGAGGCGTTACGAAGACTTACAACAGAATAAAACATAATTATTATTGGGAGAACTTGAAAGCCGACGTTCAAAGATACATCCAGCAATGTTTACAATGCCAACTCAAAAAATTCGTTCGAGTCAAAACTAAACAGCCTATGATAATTACAAACACACCAGGATCTTCTTTCGACAAGATCGCTATGGATATCGTAGGACCATTACCAAGAGAGGCAACGAATATATTTTAACGCTACAAGATCAATTAACAAAATATTGTGTATGGGAATACCGCTACCAAATCAGACTTCCGAGACCATCGCAGAAGCTTTCGTAGATCGATTCATTTGCGTGCTCGGAGTACCAAAGGCGATATTAACAGATCAAGGACGAAATTTTATTAGCGAATTACTGAAAAAGATTGCTAAACTATTTAAAATTCGCAAGTTTCGAACAACAGCTTTCCATCCTCAATCGAACGGATCTTTAGAGAGATCTCATCATGCATTAGGAGAATATTTAAAACAAAATGCGAATGAACAAAAACAGTGGGACCGATGGGTTAGTCTTGCAATGTTCAATTACAACACTAGCGTACATGAAGCAACTCCATACGAATTAGTTTTTGGTAAAATAGCAAGAATCCAACGAACCTCTTACTTCAGAAGATAAACTAGCAAACTACGATGAATACTTAGAAATCTCGTCACACAACTTCACACTATTCAGGGAAATGCTCGCGATAATGTTATTCAAGCAAAAACTAAATCAAAAAATCATTACGACAAGAAAACAAATCCGCAGACATTTAAGCCTGGAGACCAAATATTTTTATTAATAGGTCCTAAACCTGGTAAATTCGGGGATCAATATACCGGACCTCACGAGGTTTTAGAAATTCTTAACAAAAATAATATAAAAATTAAGATAAAAGTAATCAAGGCTCTACTTATACAAAATTACAATTAGTTATAAAGGGCTTATAGAGCGAGAAAATAAGTATATTATAAAAGTTTAATGTACATCAAAATAAGTTTATGTCGACGGTGACATTACAATAATACAGAAAGGATCAAAATATAGGTACGTTAAAGGCGAACGTTTCGATCGATTTTTCGATCATCTTCAGCGCAAATATAATAATACATGAGCAGCAAGTGAAATAAAACGGAAACAGAAATATGACCAAATAAAACGCATTGAATATGGTTGTCCAATGACGGCGCAATAAAAAGATCGTCAATAAATAAAAACTAAACAAAATTAAACAAAAATACAAGTTAAAAAATTATGGTCAAAAGCGCGCATTAATAAAAACAAAACGGAGAAATTTTGTTAAAATTGATCGCAGAGACACATTGGAACCATGTGGGCCCCCTGCTAGTTTATTGGCCAGTGGGTGTGCTTCCATGGTAGTATGTGATCTCGTGCTAATAAAAATATAAAGATGGCAAAATCAAGAACCCGCTTTACAATCTCAAACTAAAAATTAAGATAAAGAAAAATAGTCGAATAGTACATTCTAATCGCTTACGAATTTCACACATCAAGCCATCGAAAAATCAATAACTAAACAATAATTAAATACAATTTCAGATGGATCCCAGAGCCAGAAGACTAATTGCAATAATAATACTCCTAATAATGCAGTTTCTTCGAACCTTCGGAATAATGGGATACGATTGTGGGTCATCATCAGCGAATCTAACGACCTTATCTTTATTAAATATAGAAGAATGCGACATCCCTCAAAAACAAGTTAATTCTAGTTCAATTTACGTGCAATTACTGCAAATTAATGATTTCACATCAACCCGAGTCATACAATGCAAAGTCGAGATTGACAGATTAATTAGAAAATGCGGAATGTTCTCCCACACTATGGATGTACATAATGGGAAATATTCATACATTGAACCAATAACCCGCCAAACTTGTAGACGTATGCATGACTACGGCAGCTATCAACTTGGAAACACATACATAACCGGCTTAAAATCAAATACAACCACCACACGCCCAGTAACGCTGGCCGGAACTGTGGATAATGACGGTAAATGTTTTGGAGGAGCATATTCCGTCTCTTACGGAACGTGGTCTGATGTCCTTGTAATAGGATCAATAAAAATTACATTATACGATTATACTGCAGATGTACGAATCAATAGTAATCAATTACAACTCAGATCGGGCATGACTTGTGAATTCAGCTCCGTAGAATGTATAGACATAGAAGGAGGAGATACATACTGGGACCCAGCTCCTGTCGGACCTTGCAAATTTTCCGATTACGGTATAATATATGAAGGATATGCCGACAAAATAATTGACGAAGAACAACGCCAAACAGTCTATTCCCTCACCGCTCAGAACATAATATTCGCTTTAACCAGCGTAGGGAGACATGAAGTATGTGGATATTCATTAATACGAACAGAGCATCCTAAATTATTAATTTTCGAAACCGTACGCGGCATTGTAGTTTTTAGTAAACAAACTCGCACTTTTAACCTGGATATCTTCGCATATATGAATTCAAAATTTGTCTATGTGGAGAAATACATTCGTACTCAAATCAAGCAACTGTATCATAATATCTTGTTACAACAGTGCAATCTGGAACGAAAAATGATGCAAAACGCTTTAGCTACACAATCTCCAGACATTTTTGCATATCACTTAATGAAAGGACCTGGATACATGGCTCTGCTGGCTGGTGAAGTAATTCATATAATAAAATGCGTACTCGTCGAAGTAGCACTCACTCGAACAGAGTAATGCTATAATCAATTATCAGTAACTAGAGAAAATCAAACCTATTATTTAACTCCTCAAACTCATATATTATTACGATAAGGCACTCAGACAACATGTAATTCTTTCGCGCCCGCTATGTATCTCTTAGGAGATGCATGGTATAAATTAACATCCAAATCGGTAGACACCTTACCACCTACCATCATGAAACCATTAACAAGGCCCACATGGAAATATATCAGCCCAGGATCACTTGCCACCAGTGGAATATACACAGAAACCGACTTAAATGATCTCAGAGACCACATAATGTTCGCGGCAGAACGACCCGCACTCCTAAATACCGTAGCCCGAGGAATCATGGGAAAAACCATCTCTTTGGGGGAATGTTCCATCTCTAACTTATTAGATAAAAATACGATCGAGAAAATAGCCTTATCTACATGGACAAAATTTTGGAGCAAATTCTTGATTTTCGGAAATATTAGCGCGGGATTACTCGGCATCTATTTGGCCATAAAAACTATTAAACTAATATTAGATACAATAGTACATGGATATGCCTTGCATACAGTATACGGATGGTCGCTATATTTATTAAGGGCCATCTGGGACTCTCTAACCCATCTATTGTTACACTTAAAAACAAGACCACCATCACAAAAAAGCACCCACAGCACCAACCTCTAAGTCCCAACCCAGCAGGACGCCTGAGACGGCTCACTCCGAAAATTATACAATACCAATGCATGTTTACCCCTCTCTCTCTCTCTCTCTCCAAAGGAGCATACCTCTTATTCACTTGAAATCAAGGAATCAAAATCTTAAACAAATATAAACAATACTCTGAACCATACCCTAACACCTCAAAAAAAAAAAAAAAAGAAAAAACGGAAAAATCAACCAAACTCTACTATCACAAGCAATTTTAACCATTCTACAGAATAAAGAAAATGAAGATCAAAAGCATCGAAATAAATTTCCTAACACGAGGACGCTTGGACGTAACAATAGTCAAGTCCCCCTTAGTGAAGGGACAGCGCTAGTTAAGTTAAACGTAGAGGGAATACCCCCGACTACTTCATATTCTCTCCGCGATGCGCTTATTCTATTAGGCCATGCCCAACTTAGCACTACTGTAGCCGTAGATGTAGTTCCTACCATATAAAAAACGATAGAACTTTAAAGGAATATATTCCATACATTATATTATTAAGCATTATTCTATATTATTAGTTATTATCCTACGTATACACTCTATAATCATTCTTATGTTAATCGAAAAAAAAATGTATATATATATATATATATATATATATATATATATATACATATATGATAAAAATAATGAAAAATAATATAAAATTTTTATATTCACTCAAGTAGAATATTCATATTCAAAAAGGGAAAAGAATGATTATATACAAATACATAAACACATGTTATACAAGAATTATAAACATTTTATAGGAGTTTTAGTTATAGAATTATCAATTCATCACAATATAAATTTTACATAAGATTGATATTCTTTTTTTTTAGCACTCTAAGGAGCGCGAAAGTGGAACCGTTTTTTTTTCTCTCATTAATGAATATTGCTTGATCATCAGAAAAGCCAGTTATTATCCCCCACCCTTTTTTTCGCGGGCCTCCTAAAATGCAATTACTTGACGGACAAAGAACGAATCACAATGACTATCGCAATCTAGTTGAACTCCAGTGCATCACTATAACAAGAGACGACGTTTTCAAGACATCAGGTTTGCAAGGAATGCTTTGTGGCAATACTATCGAACTACAGACAATAGTACATGTTAGTACCACTGCATAGTTGGGTCCATTAAAATTCCAGCCGAACATCAAACAACTTGCACGATCTGTAGCATAATCTTATGAGTCAGCCCCGCATGGGCATACCTATACTGCCTGGAAGAATATCTACACGTCGACATGACGTACTTAGTCAAAGAATGGGGATGCCCTGTGACTACCAGATGGTTAGAAGAAAAAAAACAAACCCCTAAAAATCAAACCCGGCCCGAGCGCCTGGCATTGTCTCGCTACAGATGATCAGGTAGTTAAAGTTATAAGAAAAGAAAAGGGAAATTCTTTTCCTTTTTGCTAATGACAAAAGTATTAATAGTAATAACGAAATGAAGTTCCACTTTTGCATTATAAGAAATCGATAGTTCAACAATCTTAATAATAGAAAAAATGGCGTATTAATAACATCTATATAAATACACATGTATACAATAGTGATAGGCACGCCTCCGAAAGGCCATCAAAATACTAAGTTATAAAAATAAATGGCAAGAAAAGAATTGAGACAATTCTATCTGCAAATGTTGTGTCCTACATCCCCAACATTTGTCTAACGGCGGGGGTGTTACGTCTAGAGAAGCTCACGATTCTTTTCTTTCCCTTATCCGGTGCACATGTGCACGACTTCCGAAAATTCGTTAATGATAGTTAATGATAGTTAAATTGAAGTAGGATTCTCAGTAAATACTCCAGAATAACAATCAGATATTTACGGACTGATAAAAGTAGGATTTGGCTAAATAAGGCGGCAGTCAGTCAGACGAATTTGATATTTTCTGATCACTAAAAAAAAACCTCACAAAATTCAAACAAGCTACAGAAAATAAAGAAAACTATTCACAAAACGCGAGTGACCGGATGTCGCGACACGCACCCGTTTTATCTCAAGGGGATAGTAAAAGTCATTCCCTTATCTCCAACAGACGCATCTTACAAAGCATAAATTACTACCACCTCTGATACTGAGAATCCTAAATTCCCCGTTTTGGAAGATGCTCTTCTATTCGCGGACAAATGTAACAAAATTCTGATTTGTTGCATTTGTTTTAAAATGTTCATAAGTAGGGACAGGAAGGAGACCACGGAAATCTAACGAGGGTTTCTATTCGTCAACTTCCCTTATTCCTCACGCTGGGAGAGGATAATCCAAAACGATATATAAGCGCAATCTTTGGACAAATCGACACAGACATACATTCATTTTTCTTCGCTTACTAGTTCACCTCTTTACGTATTTGCTAAGTTACATACTTACATAGTTGTTCGGTTACATACTTGCTTATCGAGTAAGTGCAAAAATCTTAACCAAGGGGGCCCGGCAGCAATCACCCTCTTCAACAACTATATCCAGAATCAATTCAGCGCTAATATCTCGCCATCCTCAACGCCAAGAAGGCCTAGCAATAATTTGTATCGATTTGTTCACGCTTTTCAAATAGTAAGTCTTATCTTTTATTTATTAAGTTCCTCTCCCCCCCATCTTCCTTTATTGATAATAATCGCTTCCCTAGTGGAACCTTCGAGGAGATCCGCTAGGGCTCACGCAAAGCGCCTCCGATACCGACGCAATCGTCGTACCCGCCGACTACTGGCTCGGGCTGTCGCCGACCCCTCTTTCACTCTAAATCTAAACGATATAAACCAATTGGACCAGTGGACCAATTAATTTGATAATTTGGCGGTGACACTATTGCGGCGTGTGTCATTGGTCGAAAATGACGCCTCGAGTCGTACACAATTTATTTTTCATGCGCGCAATCTTTTTAGATCAGCTGATTGGCGATCAGCTGATCGTGACGCATGGGCGCGCATGAGCGGCGTAAATTTTTACGGCGGTTGACAATAATATTGTCAACGGCAATAACGAGCGTTTTTTCTGGTGGCAAAAAAGGCGAGATAACTCGAGCGTTCGAGTTTTTTTCGAACAACAGATATTTCGAGAAGATTCTCGACGCCCGTTAATTTTGAATTCTCGAATATCTATTAGCGAAAAGATGCGAATTTCGATATGCGTTTTTTTTTTGAACTCGAATGATCATTTCAATTTTGAACAAAGATATATATAGTGTATAATTTAATGAAGAGTAGAATAATGTGTGATTTAACAAAAATAAGAAAACTTATAAGAATATTACAAAAATTTACATATACAGGGTGGGGCATTTATCTTGAGACAAGATAATATCTCGATTGGAGTCGATTATTTCGAAAAAAGTTTTAGACAAAAGTTGTATGGTTTCAAGAGGGACATAAGATGGTGTCATTAGTTTGATCTTGAAGAGCCACCTGAAGGACACGCGAAGGTCAGCTCCAACTTTTTAAATGGGACACCCTATATGCTTTTGCACATTCTTATAGCTCATCTCAAGAGCTTTCCAAAACACTATAATTAAGTTAGTTTTCATTAAGTACTTTCCAAGTTATGAGGCTTGAAATCATTTTTTAATTTTACATAAACCGTAAAATATCTTGTAAAATATTCATTTTTCGATTATTTTACCTTAATATTTTTATGTACAAAATAATGAGAGGAATCAATTGGTGTAAAGAAAACTCATAGTTGTTTCGAAAAAAAATATGTAATTTGCAATTAACAATTACATATTTTTTCTTAAAAATAACTATGTCTTTTCTTTACACCAATTGATTCTTCTCATTATTTTGTACATAAAAGTATTAAGATAAAATAATCGAAAAATGAATATTTTACAAGATATTTTACGGTTTATGTAAAATTAAAAAATGATTTCAAGCCTCATAACTTGGAAAGTACTTAATGAAAACTAACTTAATTATAGTGTTTTGGAAAGCTCTTGAGATGAACTACAAGAATATGCAAAAGCATATAGGGTGTCCCATTTAAAAAGTTGGAGCTGACCTTCGCGTGTCCTTCAGGTGGCTCTTCAAGATCAAACTAATGACACCATCTTATGTCCCCCTTGAAACCATACAACTTTTGTCTAAAACTTTTTTCAAAATAATCGACTGCAATCGAGATATTATCTTGTCTCAAGATAAATGCCCCACCCTGTATATGTACTCTTTCGTACATTTAGCTTATACAATAAATAAAAATAAATATCATTTATAAAAAAAAACCCCTTAAATATTTTAATTATTGTCATTTCTCATTTCTTATTTTTTACCTGAATATAAAGACTTTTAGCACCATTTTACTTTCATTTTTAAGTAGCTTTAATTTGTTAATTTGGTATGAATTTCAACTATATTTATTGCGGCAAACTATCCTATTTGGATCCAGTAATAATAATCCTTCACACCGAAGTTATTTCCATCGAACATTAGCGAGATATCTATCAGGAACTATAATATATTGGGTTGTCCGGAAAGTTCGTGCGGATTTCTCAATAGATGTCGTTCAAAGGCGAATTTTACAAGTTTATGTCGATGTGATATGTCAAATGCTTTCGTGTTTTGATTAGTGACATTTCAACGCATACTTAGTGATATTAATTATCCCAATAAATTAAAAACTTTTTACTTGACATTAGTTTAGAGATGGAAGGAAATAACGTGTTTTTTCGATGCATAATGCTTTTTTATTTCCGTAAAGGAAAGAACGCGACACAAACTCGAAAAAAAATATGTGCCGTATACGGGGAAGATGCCGTAAGTGATCGCATGTGTCAGAAGTGGTTTGCTAAATTTCGTTCAGGAGAAATGAATATTGAAGATGCTCCTCGCTCTGGTCGGCCAGTCACCACTGATGTCGACCAAATAACAGCTTTAATCGATTCCGAGCGGCAGATCACAGTTCAGGAAATCGCAGCGAGGTTAAACATTGGCAAATCAACTGTTTCCGAACATTTAAACAAGCTCCAGATGGTAAAAAAGCTTGATGTTTGGGTGCCGCACGACTTAACTGAGAAAAATCGTATTGACCGCATTTCCATCAGCGATTTGCTATACAAACGCAATGAATACGATTCATTTTTAAAACGCATCATAACAGGCGACGAAAAGTGGATAATTTATAATAATGTCGAGCGTAAAAGGTCGTGGAGCAAGCGAGGTGAACCGCCATTAACCACTTCGAAGGCAGGCTTACATCCGAAAAAGGTAATGCTCTGCATTTGGTGGAATTGGAAGGGGATAGTATATTATGAGCTACTACCGGACAACGAAACCATCGATTCGGACAAGTACTGTTCACAGTTGGATAAATTGAAGATAGAAATCGCCAAAAAGTGTCCGGAATTGATCAATAGGAAAGGCGTCGTTTTTCATCATGATAACGCCAGACCTCATGCAAGTTTGCAGACTCGCCAAAAATTATTGGCGTTTGGCTGGGATGTTTTGCCTCATCCACCGTATTCCCCCGACATTGCACCCTCGGATTTTCATTTATTTCGGTCGCTACAAAACTCAATTAATGGTTTGAACTTTGCTTCTTTGCAACTCCTCAAAAACTACTTGGACAGCTTCTTCGCCGAAAAAACCCAAGACTTCTATGAGAGAGGAATTATGAAATTACCCGAAAGATGGAAAAGTATTGTGCAAAATAATGGTGCATATATCACAGAATGAAATAACTTTTAACAACAAAATTTTTTCATTCGAATTTTGCTTAAAAATCCGCACGGACTTTCCGGACAACCCAATATTTGGAAATTATATTTATACATATTTCCTGTTTTCGATATCAAAATAATGTTAAATATTAATTGATTTTCTATGGCATTAGTTAAAGATTCCTACAGTTACATATCCTTATTGAAAAGCACTTATTTGATAAATACTACTACGAAAATACACCTTGTTGTGCCGGACGCGGCACAGGGTGTGGGGTAGCCGGGAATTTCAAGTTAATTCCTGGATTTTTTGTGCAACTTTTATTATAAATTTCTTTTATACAAATATATTCATTTATTCGACATTAGTCAGTTTCTTTTGAGCCCTCTCTTCGTCGTCCTTTTCTAAATCGCTTCGTTCTCAGATTTAGGGTGTTTATCAATTTCGTCGGATGTTTCGTCGTACTATATAATGGTTAGCCCTCGGTCTCGCACTAGTTGTTTGATTTATAATTAACGACTGTCCGCCGCGGATTCGCGGTGGACGGCTTTTATTTCCTTGGTTTCGAGGGTGTTTTGGAGGGGATCGCCTAGCGACATGACCGATGTATGGTCATGGGGGTTCTTCGTGGCGTCCAAAGTCCAAATGCAAGCGAAGGAGGTTCAAAGTCGAATCCCTTCGCTAGCGTCTTTCGCGTTTCCGGCGAGCGTTCTCGCGCGTGGTTTGCTGAGATGGCGGTTTTGCACGGTTCGCGAATGTTCTATTATATATTCTATTATAATGGCATAATAAGTTATAGTCTCTCGGACTATAACATCCCTCCCCCGTTGGAAAAGAAAAACGGAGGTTGCAAACGAAGTTTTTCTATCTTCTAAATGTGTATATGCCTATCCTTATTTTAAATACAATATATTTCGCGTGTACAATATTCATTATAATCGTTTCTTAAATTAAACTTATTTATTCTAAAATCGTGTGCTCTTAGTTCGTTTTAATATTGGTTTAGGCATTCCGTATGTTTTGTCAGTTTCATCTATTATTGTAACAGTCGGTTTTTTAGATTTCTTCTTTTTATATTGGATAATTATCCATATTATTACTATTATAATAATTATAGTAGTTATTCCACTGGAAGCCATTGGATATATAAATGTTTTTTGTTTAAAGAAGTTATTTTCGTTATTATTTAAATCTTTATTTATCTTTTCTAACTTGTTATTTAGTTCTTTTAGCTCTGTTGGATTATTTATTATGCTTTTAAGTTTTTGTGTGTCGTTTGTATAGTTGTTATCTTTAAAGATTGTTATATTATATTCGGGTTGAAATTCTTCGATTTCTTAAGTATATGTAATTGTTTTAGTCTGTAATATTATGTCTGTTGACGTCAATTTACAATTGTCACGTAGGATGATTCAACCTGTATTTCTGATTATTTTCTTATAATCAGGGTGCTTATCGCATTTTATTGTGGCTTGCTGTTCGGATGCTGTCGAGTATAGCCAGGAGTGTGGTTGACGTAAGTCATTCCATATCGTATGGTTTACTGTTACGTGTTTT
Organism: Camponotus floridanus; assembly: GCF_003227725.1. Classification (NCBI taxonomy): domain Eukaryota; kingdom Metazoa; phylum Arthropoda; class Insecta; order Hymenoptera; family Formicidae; genus Camponotus; species Camponotus floridanus. The sequence goes on along the minus strand of NW_020229617.1, from coordinate 7,703 downwards.
ACGTTACAATATTCTCGATAATCTGTTTCGTATACATATATTTTTATTTCGCACGGCGTATTTATATTTAAGTTGTGGCGTTCTGCCATACGCCACACAGGCGTAACGGCGCATAGCGCCGAGCGCCTGAAAGCATGGCAACCTAGGCGCGCAAACTAGCGCGCGGCAGCCCGGGCATACAGGCGCCGATCTTCGCGCAAGTGAGATCCGGCAGCGCCCGTATATAAGGCCGACCGCGGAAGGCCGAAATCGAGTCTCAGCAAAGCAACTACTAGGGTCAATAACACTGTACGTTAACCAGCTCGAGTACTCTTTTGGAGTTTTTCGGAACTCCCCGTAATCGACGGATCTCGCAATTCTGCATCAGCGGAGCCGCATACCTCGGCCGACGTCGACGCCCCGATCACCAGGGCCGATCCGACAGCAGCCGATACACGGAGGCGCCGAACCAGCGAAGCGAGTGTCCTTCGAGCTCCTGCCCTGGAAGCTGGCACGGATAGACCTGGAGCCACCTAGATACACCAGGCCGCCTCGTCACCTGCTGAAAGTCTGGGACGTCCGCATCCGGCGTTACACCTCGCCTACCGGACCTTGGGCGATTCCGGGAGCTCTCTCGCCACTGCCGCCTTCACCACCTGGCAGGTCAACCAGAGCTATGCAGACGACAACAACGAGCCGAGTGCACCGAGCGACCCAGGCCAGTTTCCAGCCGCCTGCAACTGCGGAGCAGGGAACACAGTCGGACTCGGACTGGGAATCCACCACGCAGACGGCAGCCACGCAGACCGAGCCAGCTGCAGAGGTGGACGAGAACAACAACCGTCCTGGGAAGAAAGCGGACGCGAACACCGACCGTCCGAGGCACACCTTGCGCTACACCAAGGCCCTACCTAGCATTTCCTACAGGGAGCGCCTGTAGAGACAAACGGCCCTTTTCAGGGCCACCAATAAACTCTGAAATACCAACGGTCCTTTTCAGGGCCTATGTACAAACTGTAAATATACTTAGTGAAACTTTGTTTACTGTCGTCAATCAGAAGCGCCCCTATCACTCTCCTGCGGCATCACACTTCTCCTGCCGAATTAAAGAACACGCATTAAGGCGGACATACAACGCCCGCTCCGCCATAAAGTGATATATCGGATGATTGCTTTCGCATATGTATTGTTTATTTTTATTTATACAATTAGTTAGATCTTGTTTTGTTAAACTTAAATAGATACGCATTTCTTTATTTACAATCATTAGCTTATTCTCTATTTCTATATAAGCAAATTTGTTTTTATAGTCGGTTGTTGGTAACGGAATGACATTAAAAATTTCGTACATAGGTTGCGTAATGATGGGGAATTTTAATATTGTATATATTTTCGATTTTTCGCAATACGCATTTATTTTTATAAAATTTTCTATCGTTACCCATTCATTTTGATTAATTTCAAAGGGGAAATATGAGCCTCGTGGTAATTGAAGTACGGCTTCCTTTAGTTGGTTTATAATGTCAGTTATGGGTGTTAATAATGGATGCATTTTATCCTGACGTATATATGTTAGATATTCCAAGATATCTTTCGCATCTCTTATTAAATTATTTATCATTGCTATTATTACCGTAAAATGTTCGTCTATTTCTTCTCGCGTAGTATAATCTCTAATATAGTGATTAATTAGTTTTCCATTATAATCTAATATATTTTCCAATTTGTTTAGATGTATTATGGTGGAGTTTAAAATTTTAATCTGGTTTTTTGCGACGTGTTCTAAGATTTGTTGTTTGTTTTCTAATAATCCTATTTGTTCGTTTATTAATTTTCTGTCATTTTCATCCATTATTCCAAATAGGATTTTTGTGATAGAGCCTACGCCATTGATTAAGCCTCTACGTTTATCTGACTTAACTTTATATAATGTATTTATTAATGTTATTATTTTATCTAGATTATTTGAATCATTATTAATAATATTTTTTAAATTATCGCACGTTTGTTTTATGCTATTTTCTGGTTTTATTTCTTTGCACATTTCATTAGTTTGTTTAATATATTGGTTGATTTGCCAGGTTCGATCATTTAATGCCGTTATGTCGAATTTGATGACTAATTTCCAGGTTTGTTTGGTTTGATATAGATGTCCGAGTTTTTCATAGTAGATCCCCGGGTTGTGTCTGAATTCTAGGATCTCGAACGGAAGACGGTTCTCGTCTTCCCTAGTGAGAACGGGGTTGATTTCCCATATCAATGCTTTGTAAGAATATATGTTAGGTGGTTATTGCATTATACACTCTGTGAGTATCATATTTTTTATTTCTTGCTAATTTTATCAGTGTGGGATTAGTTTTAATCTTTCTCAACTTAGCTCTGCTATGTATTATGTCCCTTCGCGAGCTTCAGTCTCTCGCTAGTCGTTGGACAGTTTGCTAAAAAAAAGATTTTGATAATGTCGTCTTATCCATCTTCGTCGGAAGAAGTTCCGTGTGACGACATTGAAGTTTGCGAGGCCGATTTGCCTCGAATGCGGGATTTATCCGGTGGCTCGCCTTTACCGCGCGACCGGTTCGAACAGGCCTGTGCGCGGGTATATTTGCGTCGCCCGTTATCTTTACGGGTCACCGTAAATTTTGACTCTGGTGTGCGTTTTGTTGAGGAGATGGTTCCTCTCGCTCGTGAGTTCCTCGAGTGGGACTGGGACTTCTTGGAAATTTTTCGAGCGGAGGAGGCCCGGTATTTTGAAGACTTGGGCGCTATTCGGGCGCCGTGTAGAGCGCCGTGTAGAGCGCCTCCTGCGCTTGGGCCGGGGTGGTGGCCTGGGCCGGGGTCGCCAAAACGTGGTGCCCAGGGGAAGGGCCCTTGCTGCGGCCTTGCGTTTACCGGAGCGATTGCCCCCCACAGGCCGTGGGCATGGTCGCCCACATAGGTAAGTGAGTTTATTTATTATTAGTGTGTATTTATTCTTGTGTTTATTAGTGTTCTATAAATAGTTTTAATTTGTTGGTGTGCATGCGTATCGTTTTCCTTCCTTTTTTTATTGTATAATTTACGTCGGAGTTCTTTTCTAAAATCGTATACGGTCCTGTCCATAACGATTCTAGCTTTTTTGATCTTCCGCGTCGTAGTGTCTCGTCGTATACTAACATTTTATCCCCTATTTTAAATTGTGCTTCTTTTGTGTTTTTATCATATTGTTTCTTGGCTTTACATTTTTCTTCTTTTATATGTTCTTTTGCGAGTTGGTTTGTTGCGCGTAGTCTTTCTTTTAGTTCTTGCACATAGTCATAATTATATGTTGGTTTAGGCGGTTTTGTTAACGCTGTCGGAATTTCGGCTTGATGTCCGTACATCAATTCGAAGGGTGTATATCCTGTAGTAGTGTGCGGCGTCGTATTATACGTGAACATCGCGAACGGTATCCATTCGTCCCAGTCTGTTTGGTCCTCATTTATATAGTGTCTTAAATATTCTGCTAGCGTTCGATGCGATCGTTCTAACGCGCCATTACTCTCTGGGATACGCGGTTGTTTGTATTTTGTTTATTTTTAATAGTTTGCACGTGTTTTTAAAGATCTCGCTCATAAAATTAGTTCCTTGGTCTGTCAAAATTTTTTCCGGTATTCCGTGTTCAAGAATTATCTTTGTAACAAATTCCTTGCTGATAGTATTCGCTTCTTGATTTGGGATCGGAATAGCTTTACTAAATTTAGTTAAATTGTCTTGGAAGGTTAATAAATATTTATTTCCATTATTAGTAATAGTTAGCGGTCCTACTATATCTAGCGCGCATTTTTCAAATGGTTTATTAGGCGTGTCGGTGATTATTAGGGGAACTTTATTTTTTCTTGATAATTTATTTTTTTGACACGATTCGCATTTCGCGATAAATTGTTCTACGTCTATTCTCTTTAGTTAATCCTCTCCAATTATGTTGTAAGCGGATTCTTTTAATCGTTCGTTCAATTCCTTGATGCCCTCCTATAGGTGCATCATGATACTCTGATAATGTCTGTTTTTTCTCTTCTTCTGTGTATGTGGTTATATTATCAGTATCTGTTTCTTCTTCTTCTATCTTTAGAATTTCTTTATCCTTTTCCAGCAATGGTCCCGGTATCGCGTTGCGACTTAAGGCGTCGGCATTTGCGTTTGCTCTTCCAGCCTTGTGTATGATTTCGTAATCATATTCTTTGAGTTTTAATCTCCATCGGATTAATCTCGATCCGGGGTCGTTTACATTGAACAACCATATTAAAGGTTTATGGTCCGTGATAATCTTAAATTTTGTTCCATATATGTATGGTCTAAAATGTTTAACAGCCCATACAATTGCCAATAATTCCTTTTCCGTAGTGTTATAATTTTGCTCCGCCTTTGTTAATATTCTGCTGGCGTAAGCAATCGGTCGGTCGTTGCCTACCTCTCCTTATGATAGCACTGCTCCGATCGCATAGTCGGAGGCATCAGTGGTCACAATAAATTCTTCTGTAAAATCAGGATATTTCAGCACTGGTGCAGTCATTAGTTTCTCTTTTAATGTTTCAAATGCTGCTTGCTGTTCCATTGTCCAAATAAATTTTTCCGATTTTTTAGTTAATTTTGTTAGCGGTTTTGCGATCTTTGAAAAATTCTCGATAAATTTTCTGTAATATCCAGCTAATCCTATAAAGGATTGAATATCCTTGACTTTTTTCGGCGTCGGAAATTCTTTTATTGCTGTTAACTTCGATGGGTCTGGAGATATTCCGTTTTCGGAAATAATATGACCCAAATATATTACCTCCTTGCGTAAAAATTCGCATTTGTCTGGCTGTAATTTTAAGTGAGTTTTTCGCAGTCTTTGCATAACTTCTTTTAATCGCTTGTTGTGCTCTTGTAAACTTGATCCGTATATGACGATGTCATCAAGGTAGACCAGGCATCTAAGTCCTTGTATTCCCATTAACACTGAATTCATCAGCCTTTGAAAAGTCGCTGGTGCATTCTTTAATCCAAACGGCATTCGATTAAATTTGTAATGTCCGTAGGGAGTTGAGAAAGCTGTTTTATTTTTATCTTTTTCGGCCATTGGGATTTGATGATATCCTGACGCTAGATTTAATGTACTGAAATATTTTGCATTTCCCAGTTGATCTAGAATATCAGTAATATTAGGCAACGGAAATGAGTCGCCTATGGTTAATTCATTTAATTTCCGGAAGTCTATGACTACTCGGAGTTTCGGTTTTCCTGATGCATCTGCTTTCTTTGGCACTACTAATAATGGTGCGTTCCATTGACTCGTGCTTGTCCTGATAATTTCGTTTTGCAGCATTTCTTGTACTTGCCGATTTACCTCCGCCTTATGTTTCTCGGGTAATCGGTATGGTTTTACATTCACTGGCGCGGTGTCGGCACGCGTGCTTATCTCATGCTCGACCGTCGCGGTGCATGTCAATGGTTCTCCTTCCAGATGGAATATTTCATTGTATTCTTCACAGATTTCTAACAGTGTTCGTTTTTCTTCTTTATTTAAATGTTGAGTTCGCAGTAGTTGTCAAATTTGTTGTTTACGAGAAATAGTACTTTTAGCCTTCCCTTTTGTTTCTATTTTATTTATTTGCTCTGTATCTTCCTCCATGTCTTCTAGTGTAACTATTGGAGTGGGCATTTCGATCTCTTTGTCTGTCGTGTTTATCATATTCACAGGGCATGAAAAATTGTTTGGTTCCACCAGGCCGTTTCCAATATATACTCCTGGGGCTGCTTCGCTTGTTCGGACTATTCCTATATGATTCTGATTTACAGCTGCTTTAATAATTGTCTCGCTGCGAGGTTTCAGAATTATTTTTCTGCATGGATGTAATTTTAATATACTATCCTTTATTTTATTTGGTTTCGTTTGTAATCGCAGGCTGCTGTTTGTTTTTTAAGGAAATCTATTCCTAAAATTCCTTCATGCTTTATTGCTATGTCATCCTTTACGACATAAAATGCATGCTTGATGGCACGTTTGTTGAGTGTAATTGTCGCGTACATTTTCCCTAGTGTGTATAATTTATGTCCACTGATTCCTGTGAGTGCAATTTTCTTTTCGTATACAGGTGTATCGTCCTTTAAATTTTTCAATTTAATTAGGGAAATTGTTGATCCGGAATCGTACAGCATATTTATCGTTTCGCCATTTAATTCACGGATTGGTAGTGATACCTGCAGTAGCTCGTCTTTGGCTGTGTGCGTGTTTTTTATATGCGTCACGCAATACTCTAAGGCAGGTCGCGGTTGTTTCCTTCTCGCTTCCTCCTCCTCTTCTTCTTCGCTATCACTTGGGGAGTCGGTGCTCTTTTTTCTCTGTCTATGCGGAGTCCTTTGCTCACGCTCGCTTTCTTTATGTTTTATTTGATTAACCGGCTTAGAATTACGGTTATTATTAGTGTTATTTATTTTAGGACGTCCGTTCAGGCTCCAGCATTCCTCGCGGGTGTGTCCTGTCTTTTTACAATATTTGCAAAATTTATTCAAAGTATTTATTCGCGTGGATTTTTCCGGTTTTGGTAATGTATATTTATTACTGCTTCGACAATCGCGTCCGTAGTGTCCAGATTTTCCGCATTTATAACATTGTATGTTAGTATCTCGAGTTGGTCGCGTTTTAACGTCGAATTTATTTTTATAGGAGAAGCCGGATGCTCGTGTTATAGACGGGCCGATAAGCTTCTCCTCCGTGCTCGCGCCATTTATCGCTTCTTGAAGCGAAGTATATCTTTGTGATCGCACAAGAATTTTTAATTCATCGCGTAATCCGATTTGAAAATTTATTAGCGCTTGTTTTTTAATGGTTTCTTGTATTGCTTGTTTAAATGAAGGAGGCCGTTCTTCTCCTTCCACCATGGACTCATAGTTTCATGGCTAACGTATCGACACGTTGGCCGAATGCATGGGCGGTTTCGCTTGACTTTTGTTTTAAAGAATTAAATTCTATCTGTAAGTGTGTTGTACTTTGCTTCGCTTGATAGCAAGTTTCGAGCTGTGTTTTTAATTCTTCAAAATGTCTGGATATCTCGCGTTTCGAAATCTTGCATGGCTTTACCTCTTAATGTAGTATATAAGATTGCTTGTATTAACGATTCTTCGTCCGCGGGATTAATATTTTGTACCGCGTACGTACAAGCGTTTAAGAATTCTTGTAATTTATGTCGCGTCGTCCCATCAAACTCGGGAATCATTGTTCGCGCTTCTTTTAATGATACATAGTGGCGGGCTGCGCTACATCGGTTTCGTATATCGCGTTGAGTGCGTCCGTACGTTACGTCGAGTGGGACAGTGTTTGCGTTTACTCGCGTTTCGTTTAAATTTGCTTGTGCGGTTTGTATCTCTCGCATTTGTTCGCGCATGTACTGCATTTCGGTTTGCATTTCGCGGAAACTGTGTACGAGTTCGGCGAGTAATACGTTACTCGTTCCTTCGGCCGGCTGACCTGCGTCCTCATAGGCCGCGGCTGCGTTTAGTTCGACCTGTTGCGCTCGCATGCGCTCGATTTCTCTATCGACGGCTTCATTTTCCATATTCACTTGCGCACGTGGCTCGAATAAACTAATATCAACTGATATCGGTGAATAATTCTTCGTACTGTAACGCGACTTGGTTCGTCTTGTACCGAATTATCGTTATTACTTGTTCGTGTTCCTCAGACGAATTAGAACTCGAATATGTTTTTTCTAATTTTTCCGCACGCTTCT
>NW_020229616.1:0-43883 GCF_003227725.1 Camponotus floridanus | reverse complement strand
AAAAAAAAAAAAAAAGGTAAAAAAGAAAGATGGGATGAACAGGAAAAAAACCCTTGCCCAAGGGCCCCCGCCGGAGACCGACGGCGTACTCGCCAAGGGCCCTCCGACACGCGAAAAACGCCCGGGTAAACCCCGATCGAAGCGAACTTCGCGTTGGGAACACCGAATAGCCATCTTACATCGACGACAAAGCTTCAAAAGCGCTCCCCACCGTCGCGTTAGCCGCTGACGGGCTCCTACAAGAAACCATTTTTCTAGTAGACACGGGCGCCTCTCCTAATCTCGTCAAAAGACGAAACATACATCCCGAAACTGAGATCTGTAACACCGGACAAGTTATACCTTGCGGACATACAGAAGGTAAGTCGAACAATCGGTCCATACATTCAATACAAGGCAAAACCCTCTCGAACTACACGTAGTAAACGATAACTTCCCGATACCACAAGAAGGTATCCTAGGGAACGATTTCCTCCGAGGAGCCTCAACCATACACTTGAAAGAAAAGTACGTCTCGTGGAAAGGAACCCAGATACCTTTTGCAGAGCACGAGACTCTCGTTATACCCGCCAGATCACGCGCAACCTTCTATGTCAAGATACGAAACCCGGGGAGTCACGACAGGATACATCCCGCGACTTAGCGTCTGCAAGGATGTCTACCTGGGAGAAGCACTAGTGACGAACCAAAACGGTAAGGCATACCTACACGCGGTGAATTCCGGCGATACAGACAAGAAATTGACCATACCGACGGTCGAGCTACAGGAGATAGAGACCGCGTCGAGCGACCCGCTCATTGAAAGCGAAGCCGAACACACAACCAGTGGAATCCTGGCGGTTTCTGCCAAACCAATCTCGGAAATCATGTCCGACTTCAAGCTATCCGAGACTCGCTTCGCTTAGAACATTTGAACCAAGAAGAAGCCAACCACGTATCGCAACTAATCCTAAACCATGACAGCCTATTTCGATTACCGACCGATAAGCTGGAACACACTGCTGTCATATCACACAAAATTCCCACGACCGACGAACACCCCATCAACACAAAACAATACCGCTTCCCACCAATCCATAAGGAAGAAATAAACAAACAAATCACTGAACTCCTAAATAACGACGTTATTAAACCATCCGATTCCCCTTATAACTCCCCTCTCTGGATAGTCCCAAAAAAACCCGACTCTAAGGGTAACAAGAGGTGGCGCATGGTGATAGACTACCGCGCGCTAAACGAAAAAACCATAGGCGACGCGTACCCTCTACCAAATATCGCCGAAATACTGGATCAACTAGGCAGTGCAAAATATTTCAGCGTTTTCGATCCGCATCCGGTTTCCACCAAATACCTATGGATAAAACGCATGCGAAGAAAACCGCGTTCTCCACTCCCCACGGGCACTACGAATTCAACCGTATGCCCTTCGGCTTGAAGAACGCACCCGCAACGTTCCAACGACTCATGGACCAAGTCCTATCGGGTTTGCAAGGAGCCGAGCTCTTCGTCTATCTCGATGACATTGTGTTATACGCGAGCTCCCTACGCGAACACGAACTCAAGTTCAATAAATTAGCGGAGAGATTAAAGAAAGCCAACCTAAGACTGCAGCCCGACAAATGTGAATTCCTGAGAAAAGAAGTCGGATATTTAGGCCACATTATCAGCGACAAAGGCGTAAAACCGGATCCCGAAAAGATCCGCGCAGTAAGGGATTTCCCCAGGCCAAAGCATGCAAAAAACATTAAACAATTCCTGGGCCTCGCGGGCTACTATCGTAAATTTATCCCGAATTTTTCCAAACTCGCGTTCCCCCTCACGGAATTACTAAAGAAGGATCGTGAATTCAAATGGAACCCAGAACAGGAACAAGCGTTCACCACTCTCCGCGATTCCCTGTGCACGCAACCCGTCCTGCAGTATCCCGATTTTACCAAACCCTTCGTTCTCACAACCGATGCCTCGGGATACGCCATAGGCGGGATACTAAGTCAGGGAACCATTGGAAAAGATTTACCTATAGCCTATGCGTCACGCTTGCTTAATGACGCAGAAAAAAATTACTCCACAATAGAGAAAGAGCTTCTCGCTATTGTGTATTGCGTGAACCACTTTCGTCCCTATCTATATGGACGAAAGTTCGCGCTAGTGACGGATCATAAGCCACTCGTGTGGCTACACTCTGTAAAGGATCCTACCTCTCGACTCGTCCGCTGGCGTTTAAAATTGGCCGAGTACGAGTATGAGGTAACGTACAAAGCGGGAAAGACTAATGTAAACGCGGACGCACTTTCGCGAAACCCCATCCCTATATCCGCCAGAGGAAACTCTCAAATCCTAGTCCTCGAAAATGAACCTCTGTCAGCCGAGTCAGATGAATCTCTATTTTCCACAGTGCCAAAACCGGGCACTAACGAAAGCGGCACGCCGACCAATGCGGAAAAAACACCCCCGACCTTGCCCTGCGAGCAGCTAAACGAAGCTGAAGAATATGTAAACAGCGAAAGCGAACTCGGCACCAAAAGCGACACAGAATATGAAAGTAGCTCCGAGTCCGATGACGACGAACAAGTGCTCGAAAACCCGAACGAACCCGCCACTATACGAAATCCAACGGGACCTAACATAATAACGATCCCCGACAATTTCACCACGCGACGCGATAACCTTGTTATTTTCACTACGCAGCAAGGCATCCCGATCGACCAAGGGGCTCGCATGCTCGCAGAAACGAATTCATTACCTTTAATTAGAGACGCGACACTAGGCAGAGCCCGCGTCGACCGGAATGGCTCGCGACGAATCATATCTTTAATCGTCAAAGATAGAGTGTCAGGAATAACGGAAAAGGAGATTATTAAGGAAACAATCCACTCCTTGCTAGACGTCGTCACCGAACTCGATCTACAATCGATCTCTATTGCCAGAGGCAACATTGATAATGTATCCTGGGAAACAGTATACATGCAAATTATTCGAATCCTGAGCGAAACCAGAATTAAAATTTTCGTTTGTAAAAATGATATTACCATACCAGCAGAAGGAAACAGACAGCAAATTCTCTCGGAGAACCATTGCTCTGCCGTAGGCGGACACAAGGGTGTTACGAAGACGTATAACCGCATAAAAAAGAGATATTATTGGCCAGGAATAAAAGCGAGCGTTGAATCATATATAAAGAATTGCCGCGCTTGCCAATTAAAAAAATTAGTAAGAACAAAAACTCGACAACCTATGATACTTACCGACACCCCTGACTCCGCCTTCGACAAAATCTCCATGGATATCATGGGTCCTTTACCAACGACACATTCAAACAATTCTTACATACTTACTATACAGGACCTGTTAACTAAATACTCTCTCGCGATACCGCTCCAACGCGCCGGAGCCATAGAAGTAGCCGATGCGCTCACTAATGAATTTATATGTATTTTCGGAGCTCCCAAGGCAATCCTGACCGACCAAGGACTGCACTTCCTAAATAGTCTTATGCGAAACGTCGCGCGTAAATTTAAGATTAAACACTATAAAACCACAGCGTATAGACCACAAGCCAACGGTTCAGTCGAAAGATCGCACCAAGTCTTGTGGGAATACCTGAAGCAATTTGTAGACAAAAATAGCGAATGGGATAAATGCTTAAAACCCGCATCCCTCTCATACAATACAAGTGTTCACGAAGGCACCTTGTATACTCCGCACGAGCTCGTGTTCGGTAAAATGGCACGAACTCCCACGAGCGACCCCGCTATCACAGACACAACGAACGAAAGTTATACCGAATATCTCTCAACACTCTTTAATAGGATTAAAGACGCACAAGACATCGCACGCGAAAACCTAACACGCGCCAAAGAGAGATCCAAAAGATATTATGACCGTAAAGTTAAGGCTTGTAACGTTAAGGTAGGCGATAGCGTATACCTCCTTAGAGAACCCTCCAAAGGGAAACTAGGGGACCAGTACGTAGGCCCCTATAGAATTTTAGAAGTTCGTAAGAACCATAATGTAAAACTAGCTATTAGCGCCACCAGAACCCGTGTAGTACATGTAGATAAACTCAAGCACTCGCCCCACGACGCCCCCACCACGGAAGATTCCCCCACTCCAGAACCACCATATCAACGGAAGCCGGACGGAGGACCGACTATAACTCCGCCAGACACCGAAGCGTGAAGGTCGCCGCATTCACCATGGATCACTGGTTCTGTATCACCGCCTTGATCCTGTCGCTACCTGCTGCATCGTACTGCCTCATCGGGTATGATTGCGGAGGACAAGGACTGAATATCACCACCTTATCGCTCTTGGACATAGGCAAATGTGCCGTCGACGATATAGAACCTAAGAAAGAGACTACTTACGTACAACTATTACAACAATCAACTTACGATCGCACTCATGTGATACAATGTAAGGTCGAAGTCGACCGCACCATATATTACTGTGGGATGCATTCCCACGTCTCAATAGTTCGAGGAGGACGCCGCCAATACACGATCGAACTCAACGAGCCCATCTGCAAAAAACTGCAGAATACCGGAACCATAGACATCGGGACAGGACGGAAAAGCATCCTCCAATCCTTCAAAAGAAACAGCACAGACATACGAAGCGTCACCCTCGCAGGTACCACCGGAATGGACGGAAGCTGCAAGGGAACTCAATACTCAGACGCCTACGGGACCTGGGAAGACGCAGTCGCCCAAGCTATCGTGAAAGTAACCCTACGAGATTTTGAAGCAGTAGTCGACCGCAACGCAAACGAGTTAATCCTGCCTTCTGGGATACATTGCAAAGCACTAGCAGGGGAGTGCCTGGACCAGGACGGTTCGGAAACCTACTGGACCTCCACGCCCAGGGACAGCTGCCACTTCGATCAATACGATGTGCTCTACGAAGGCCCGGCTGACAAGCTCACCGCGCAAACAAGCGTCGATACGCCGACGGTGTACACGGTAACGACGAAAGAAACTACCTTTGCCCTCACGAAGACCACGGAAACAACGTTATGCGGATACAAGCTGATGTCAACGGAGCACCCAAAATTATTTGTACTTGAAACGAAACGAGGAAGGACGTTTAAGATACGCACACGAATATCTGTCAACAACCTAGACATATTCGCGTACGTAAACTCAAAATTCATATACGTAGAAAAACATATCAAGACTCAACTAACACAGCTGTACCGAGACATAATGGAGCAGAAGTGCGCGCTCGAGAAAGAAATACTACAGAACGCACTTTCGCTAGCCAGCTTTGCCCCAGACGAAATGGCGCACCGGATTATGAAGGAACCCGGTTATACCGCGGTTGTAGCCGGAGAAGCGTTACATCTAATAAAATGCCTAGCGGTAGAATGTCGAGTACGACCAACGGAAAATTGCTACAATGAGATTCCAGTAAGCTACAAGAACCAGACATTCTTCATGCTCCCAAGAACAAGAATACTCACCAAAAAGGGCACGCCAAGAGACTGCAACGAATTCCTGCCGGTGATGTACGACATACAAGGCAGCTGGTACAGACTGATGCCGCGACCGCAGGAAGCAGCAACCCCCTCCATCATCCAGCCGCTAACAAAGCCCACCTGGAAATACCTGAGCCCCTCCTCTCTCGCCACTAGCGGCATCTATACAAGTGAAGACTTGGACAGGCTCAGAGACCACATAATGTTTCCCATGGAAAAACCCTCAATGCTGAATACAATAGCAAGAGGCGCTATGGGACGAGAAATTCCCCGAGGAAGCATAACTATGCTAAACCTTCTGGATGAAGAGTCACTGGATCGAATAGCGGAGAACGCAGGACAAAAATTATGGAAAGGATTCATTACGTTCGGGTCAGCCAGCGCCGGAGTAATAGGAATCTTCATAATAATCCGATTAATAAAATTAATAGTGGACACCATCATCCATGGCTACGCTCTACACTCGATATACGGGTGGAGCCTCCATCTACTAGGAGCAGTCTGGACATCGGTGACGCACTTGCTGTTGCACCTAGGGACGCCAAACCAGCGAGTGGACCGCAGAAACCAACGCCCCCCTAAGAGCCCTCCCACGACCCACGAAAATCTACCCCCTGAAACCCACTCAGCCTCGGACGAACTCTATCCCCTGGCCCACAAACCCCGAGGAAGTGAAGTGAAAAAGAACAATAGCGAACTGCGTAAATTGTTAGTCGATGGCGAGTAGAATAAAACCTAAATAATATGATTAGAAATAAGATAGAAGTAAAATTGCGGTAGAACTTTAGTTTTAGTATATCTTTTTAACTCCGCATAAAGGTAAATTGCGAGCGAAGAGCGAAAACTAACCTAAGTAAATGCATGTTAAATTTAAGCTCAAAATGCTGGGCAATGGCCCAACATTTTATTTTTAAGGGGGGAGGTGTTATATCCCGCGCCTAAATTTTCCGCGAATTTCACTGCAAAAACGACTAAGTCCATTCTAGCGCGTTTGAATCACGCGCCTAGGCGCGCCATGACACCGAACCTCATCCTGCGGCCGAGCGCGGCGCCGCAGTAGTATAAGCTTCCGCCGAACGCCGAGAGATGGCGCTCATCTCGGGCCCCTCTCTCTCGGAGTTCCCCACTCTCGACCGCCGCAGCGGCCGAGCCGCCGAAATCAAGGGACCTCAGAGCGGGCCCAGTCTCAGTCAGTCGACATCGTGACTTCGAACCGAAAAGATCTAGCTCCCAAGCGGAACTCTAATACTAATTCCAATTTCTAAATCTAACTCTAAATTCTAAGTCGAACTCTAACTTTAAGATTTTTGTATTAGCTCATATATACCAGTGTCTAGAATATATTCTTCTTTTATTTGATATATCAACGTCGTGATTATTTATCGAATCCTACCTTGCATTTAGTTGAGATTTCTCACCAGGCACGCATTCATTTGTAGTAAATTCTAAATAACATTGTGATCTTGGACCATCGATATCTGTCAGAGAGGACCACCGCTCACGGATATAGCTGAGATATTTTCAATCAGTGAGGACCACCGCACATTGAACAATAGCGAAGCTACGATTAATCCAAGAATCATCCAATTGTTTAAAATACAATAATCAATATCGCAATCTTGGACTTATTCTATCTGTCAGAGAGGACCACCGCTCACAGATATAGCTGAAATATTCTTGATCAGTGAGGACCACCGCACATCGAGTAATAGCTAAGCAATAATAAATCCAAGAATGTTTTTTTATTTATTTAAATCATAATGCCTAAAACTCGCCGTGCCGGGAGAAAGAACCAACTACGCCGACTACGTCGCCATTACGAGTGCTCCGCGGATCGCTATACGCGCATCATTGATAATTATTTAGATCCGGAATACGAACAATTAATTGCAAACAATTCGAAAGTGAAGTGCAATACTGTGTGGCCTGAGAAGCTCACACCCATCGATACAGACGTCACCCCATTCCGGCCTGCCACCACCCTCCCTGGAGACCCACGAGGTGCATCACGTGTCTTAATCAATCACGGCAGCAAGCAGGAAGCCGAGCGATCCTGAGGAAACTTCTAGAATCTTCTCGAAGGTAAGAAAATCTTGTTCGAACGCGTTCGTCGAGCCCTTTGTCTCCTAAAATTTACGACCGCGCCCCGACCCTTCGGCGCCGAGACACATCCCAACGCGCCTCATACACATCGGAATTAAATCGCCAACGCCGTGCCGCGGATAAAACGCGATCCCGTGGAATCAGAGCAACAAAATTGATATTAACGCTAATAAATAGTCATCAGAGACTCCCCTGTCGTCGAATTAATTCGATTCGCGGTTTAATTCGGCCCCGAAACGCGTTTTCTAAAGTTTGATTCACTGGGATTTAATCCGACGACCTAGTGACCTACTTTCGCTTTGGCATTTAACGCGTGACCTATATATTTTGACCTAGTGACCTAGTAACCTACTTTCGCTTTGGCATTTAACGCGTGACCTATATATTTTGACCTAGTGACCTACTTTCACTTTGGCATTTAACGCGTGACCTATATATTTTGACCTAGTGACCTAGTGACCTACTTTCGCTTTGGCATTTAACGCGTGACCTATATATTTTGACCTAGTGACCCAGTGACCTACTTCCAGTTCTGGGATTTAATCCGACAGCCCAGTGACCTAGATAAATTTTCTCGATGACCCAGTTTTCGAAATTTCGCTTTCCGATCCGATTTTCTCGGCAAATACAACTTTCTAAGCACTTTTCGCGTTAAATTCATACTTCCCCTAATGTGTCATCACGGATTTAAGAATTTTATCCACTCCCCCCCTTTCTCCCCCCTCGAACAACCCCTAGCTTATTGTCAAAAGGCGTGCGGATTTTCCCATGATATAACCAGAAACGCACTTTGCCCTGTTTGTTACTACTCCCTGCCGTCGGGAGAACACCAACAATACTCATATATAATTAAACACCAACTCGTAATTGGCGAATGTATTGGAGTCGCCTGTAATTCCTGCGGTAGTCGATTAAGTGGATGCAGAGTCAGTGACGAGTGCGGGGAGTGCTCACAACAATACATTGATTACCTTTCGCGTTCCGCGAATTTTTCCCCTAACCAAGACGGTAGCATTATAATTCCCATTGCATCCCCCGAGGAAGAATCCACCGGCTCCGAATCAGAAGATTAAGTCCGAGTTATTCAGATCGCGCGTATCCCCGGGAAGAACCGCGTAGGTTTGCTTGACCCGAAAAAAGCGATCAAGTCCTGTCGTGTCCGACTACCCTGTAGCTCCGCGACACTCCGGGACGTAACAAATGTCTCGACGCACAAGCACAACTGACAGCTCCGCGGTCCCCCACTACGTACCGCGCGCCCACTACGTCATAGCGCGCTTGAAGAAGAGAGACAGCACTAGCGACGGAACAGCCAATGCGCTTCTCTTACCACCTCTAACGCCTGCTTCTTACCATCTCCAACGCCTGGAACAGAAGTGGGAATCGACAGTATTTCAAGGAGTGAACCACAGACCGCAGTCGCTAGTTACAGTCCACAGAGAGTAGTTGCAAGTTGCATGCGCCGTCTTGTGCGCGCTTTTCATTCAGTCAGTCATTAGCAGTCAAGCTTACCGGACACATACATAATAAGAACTTAGTCGCGATTCTAATTTTTCTTTTGAGACTTAGTCTCTAGATATAATAGAATTGTATAACAAATAATATTCAAATAAAAGTGATTTTTACTCACCATCTTCGATCTTCAGCCAACTTCTTGAATCGCCCCGTCACTTCTCCAAATCTCCACCGAGGTAGAGCAGTTTTGAGAAAGAACAGCGGTCCTCTTGTACATCTGCGAATTCCATCAACCGGTAAGTAATAAAAATTCAACAATCAACTAATTATTTCTTTAATAACTCAATTTTAATCTTGCATGACAACTCAACTATTCTTACTACTTTAATAATTTTTCCTGAACCATACCTTATCATTGCACGGACTTTTAGTTTTTCTTTGTGATTGAAATTCCAATTTCAACCGGTCCTCAGTATTAAATACTTAGAGCGTAGCGCCGTTCTGGTCTGTCACTTGATGTGCATTGGGTAGCATACTACTCCTCTGCCGTTTTCATAAAGAGATTCTTTTGAAGGATTTCTTTATGGACTCTGAGCCGCTGTGACGGGACGTCTTGCACATCGATACTCGACCTCGAATGAAAGACTGGCTCTTAGAGGATCTGTCGAAATAATAGATTTTATGCACTGGCTTATAATTTAACTATTAAAATATTCAATTAATTTTATACTTACTTAATATAAGCCAGCCGCTTTTATATTTATGTCATTCAGTGACATAGTCCGTATCCATATATCCCCTCCAGTCTAGACACTTCTGATCGAACCTGAGAATTTTAAACAAAATTAACAATTCATAATTATCATTCAATATATTTATATACACATTTTAACAATTTTAATACGAAAACATATACTTCAAATATTATGAATATGTCGAACAATTTAATGTATTAAAACTTTATTTTACTATTCTCTTTTATATCATTGGTTCAATATTTAATTCGTATTTTTACTTACCCTGACGCTTTGTCTTCCGAATATCTTACAGACTCCATTTTTCAAACTCAACTATGCTCTCGTATTCTTATTAAATCAAACATCCAACTCATTTATTTTATTTTATTTTCTTAACAGGACATACACACTGAGAGTGTATATTTTTATCCTTTATTAATCTAAATTACTACATCATCGTAAGTAACTATCATACTTAACAAACTACCGTTAACACGCACATTTCCATACTAAAATGAACCACCTTTGTAGATGGTAAATTCACGTAGAGTTGATCAGATAACCAATAGAATCTCGGTTCGCGAAGGACGCGTCCGTAGGCGTGAACAGATTCGCCAACGATTTATAAGGAGCGGCGTAACCATTCCTCGCCAGCTTTTTGTAGATGTCGATGACATCCCTATAGAAATTGAAACCGCAATCAATAACCACGAGGAATCGGAATTCGAGCTATTATTCGCACCTCTCTCTCTGGATCCGTCGGAGATTCCAGAAAATCACGAACACGACCCGCTTGAGGAACCCAGCAACGAACTTAACAACGACATAGCGGAAATCGATTCCGATAATCTTAGTGAATGCTCCACAATCATCCTTGATGAAGTAAACTCAGAAATTTTATTCAGCGCATGGGAAAGGAATGCTGAAATTCATTCGTCAAGAGAAATAAGTATACAAGTTTCACCGCCATCTACTCCTCAAGACTCTCCCCCATCTTCTCCCGTACTATCACCCTTGTGGCCAGGCTACATGCCACCGAGTTACTCCCCATTGACTCTCGAAGACATCGAAGAGTTTGAAAGATCAAATTTACAACGAGAAGTCGAGCCCTTATTCTCAGATGAAGAAGAAGCTGACAGGCTCGCCGATGAATACGCAAGTGCCTTAATCGAATCACTCGATAGGTCCATTGCCGAAGATGAAGAGTAAAATCTCTAAACTGTATCAATAAATTTCTACGTCTATTTTTCGTTTTCCATATACATACATTCTATGAAAAAATAATCTATACACACAAATATATACTACAAATGTATTTATTAAATTGTTAATAATAAAAATATAAACTTATTATATATTTCCAAGAACAAATTGAGTCAGGTTCAATCTACCTAGAGTTTATTTCCAGTCGTCAATCCTCTCACATAAAGAAGCGAAATACTCTATCTCTCGGCGTCCCGGGGTATAGCCGGCTTAGCAGGTTGCCCTAGAAAATAAATTGAGAGATAACCTCTGATCGAATGAAATAAAATTTAGTTAGCCTAAATTAGAGTTCGAGACGTAACACTATCTTGAAAAAAAGCGTTTATTCCACGTTATTGCGTCGTATAGGCGTGCGTTGTTCGGATTAAAAGCATTCATTTCTGTGTAATTCAGTAGTTCGCATAATCGCATGCTATCTTAAAAAAAAGCGTTTATTTCACGAAATTGCGTCGTATAGGCGTGCGTTATTCGGATTAAAAGCATTCATTTCTATGTAATTCAGTAGTTCGCACCATCACATGCTATCTTGAAAAAAAGCGTTTATTTCACGTTATTGTGTCGTATAGGCGTGCGTTATTCGGATTAAAAGCATTTATTTCAAGTTAGTTCAGTAATTCGCATCATCGCATGATATCCCGGAAAAAAGCATTCAATTCTCGTTTGTACGTCGTATAGGCGTGCGTTATTCGGATTAAAAGCATTCATTTCTATGTAATTCAGTAGTTCGCATCATCGCATGCAATCTTGAAAAAAAGCGTTTAATTCACATTAGTACGACGTATAGGCGTGCGTTATTCGGATTAAAAGCATTCATTTCTATGTAATTCAGTAGTTCGCATCATCGCATGTTATCTTGAAAAAAAGCGTTTATTTCATGTTATTGCGTCGTATAGGCGTGCGTTATTCGGATTAAAAGCATTCATTTCTGTGTAATTCAGTAATTCGCATAATATCATGCTATCTTAAAAAAAAGCGTTTATTTCACGTTATTGCGTCGTGTAGGCGTGCGTTAACTCGGATTAAAAGCATTCATTTTTATGTAATTCAGTAGTTCGCATCATCGCATGCTATCTTGAAAAAAAGCGTTTATTTCACGTTATTGCGTCGTATAGGCGTGCGTTATTCGGATTAAAAGCATTCATTTCTATGTAATTCAGTAGTTCGCATCATCGCATGCTATTGTTACGTCTCGAGTTTTAATTTAGACTAACTAAATTTTTATTTCACTCGATCAGAGGGTTATCTCTCAATTTATTTTCTAGGGCAACCTGCTAAGCCGGCTAATACTTTGAGACGCCGAGAGATAGAGTCTAAGGTAACCTTTTGGGTAGGAGTGTCTTATATCGACAGTAAAATACTCTAGGTTATTCAGTCCTGACCAAATTTCTTCTATTTCTTTCAATTAATCATGGTAATACAATGTTAAATATATATACAATATATATATATTTGTATATAAATGTGTGTATTACAGATTGACACATGTGTATATTAATGGGAGCGGTGCATTTGGACACAGTATAATTGGACACGTTACAAATGGATACGTCGCAATTGGACACAAAACATTGCACACGGTTCAATTGGACACAGTGCAATTGGACACAAGAATTTTGGACACTGTAACTTTTAGAAACAAGTTTTGTTCTTTTGGACACCTTTTAATTGCACACCGTTCAATTGCACACCGTTCGTTTGCACACCATTCAATTGCACATTGTTCGTTTGCACACCGTTCGATTGGACACCGTTTAGTTGCACACTGTTCGATTGGACACCGTCAATTGCACACTGTTCGATTGGACACCGTTTAGTTGCACACTGTTCGATTGGACACCATTTAGTTGCACACTGTTCGATCGGATACCAAAAATGCATACTGTTCGATTGGACCGTTTTATTGCACACATCGTGTATTGAGATACAAAAAGACATGAACCATTTATTAGGACGTCTAAAATATGCGCATTCGGACAAAAAAAAAAATAAAAAGTTTTGGAAAAATATGATCAATGTTTTTATTAAGTAGTATATGCTATACATTTTATATTGTTAAGTTGTATATGCTATAAGCGTGAATCGTGAAAATATATAAAGGTTCTAATATTTGTCAAAATAAAATATATCGAAACTTAACATTTCTCTGGCCAAAAGGTACTGTTCTTATTAAATTTACATTGAATTAATATGTTTTGAAAACAATTTGGACATTATATTTTGTCATGGACAGATAAAGGATGGTTTGATTTTGATAGGAATGGGATTAAAAATTATCGAGACATACAAAAGGAAGCGATAGTTTCATTAACTCAATAAAGAAGTGTTTCTCAACAATTTCCAAATTTTTAGTTTCTAATTGTGTTATGCTACTGTAGCACCTCTATAATCAATTTCTATAATCATATATCTTCCGAAAGGTACAACCAGATATTAGAATTAACATAAATAGATAAAACTTAAACATATAATTTATTAATCTGCTTAGCGAAATATTCCGACAAAACAAACGGTGCGCATCATTCTGTATTACAATGTTTTACACATCAGCACTTTGTAAAAGTATAAAATGGAATCGTTTGTTATTATACGTAATGCTGTATTGCAAGAAAGCAAATTTGAAACATCTTTGGCACAACATGCATTTGCGCAAATAAAATCTCTATACATTATATAATTGCTACATTTTGACTTAGAGTAATTAGAATTTCTATAAACATATGTATCTTTTGAAAGATAGATACAGATATTCGAACATAAATAGATACAAGTTAAACATATAATGTTATTAATCTGCTTATTGCTAATAAATATTCGAAATATTCGTACAAAACAAACAGTGCGTATCATGCTAACAACGACGTTGAGGTATATTTGAGTGATATCATGTTGTATACTCGTGTTCCGTGTAAATAAGAAAGCACTCGTGTTAAACGTTTATACGACACATCAATGTTTTATACATGAACACTTTGTAAAAGTATAAAATGAAATCATAACGTTTATTATGATATGTAATGCCATGTCGCAAGAAAGTTGAAACATCTTTGTTGCAAAATGTATTTAAAATAAAATAAAACTAAAACCTCTATATATTATATTTTGACTTAAAATAACTTTAAATGCTGCAATTTCTATAATTATACGTTTTTTGAAAGATAACACAATTATTCTAAGGAAAACAAAATATATGTCAAATGTAATGTTATTCGCATTCTTGTAACGAATTGTTAGAAACGATCGACAGAACAAAGTCTACGCATCATTTTGTTTTTCTGTAATGACATTATTCAGGCAAAACGATACATTTATCTGGTTGATATTATGTGATTCGTTTATAATTATTTTTATTATTTAATGTCAAATTACGTAATCGATCAATTCCGAGTTCACATTGTCAACATTTTGAACTTATTGACATATTTTTAATTCATTTTAATGTCATTTCCACAACTTTTAACTACTTATTAAAGTAAGTTATTTACTTCATCTGTGAAAAAAAAACGTTTTCAACTGATGTAAAATTATGTTAAATTATCCTTCGAAAGTAAATAAAATTGCACGAATCATTTTCTCTGTTACAAAATAACCTTTTTCTCTTTTCTTTAAGTAATACAGGGCGTATATTATTATACAAAACACACGAGCACGATATTTACAAGAGCGGTATTACGACAGGAGCATTTCAGGTATGTAAAAACGATTTACTTAGAAATTCGATATTTAAAGTTTCCACAATGTGGAAAAACTACGTTAAATTTTCAAGTTTTAAAGTTCGAATCTGTTTTGATCGTAAATGTATTGCTTGAATCACGTAGTATTTATGGTTTTCTAATTCTTATATGGTTTTCATATGTGACGTTACATATCGGACATCTATTGGCTTCCAAACGTTCGATGCATGAGGAACAGCAAGCGAGATGACCGCAAGGTATGAAAGCATGTGTGCGCTCGTTAACAAGACACACCGTACAAGTGTGTTCGGAAGGTTTTTCTCCTGAAGGATTTTGATTGTTCTCCCAATCCACAGCATGGAATGTAAGTTCTTCTGAATGAGTATTATCATTAATTAAATATAAATATTCATCTTCCGGCACTTCATATATCGTCTCATCATCTGGAAAAGAGAAAAATTAAAATACTGAATATATCGGGATGTATTAAGACTCCCGAGTACTCGCCGAGACCAAATTGAATTGATGACGTCAAAAGAGAGAAATAAGACAATGAAAATTCTTGCGTACAATTTTTAAATAAAAATATTTTTTAATAAAATGACACTACCAGTTGCTGTAATACACTTGAAAAATTATATGGAAACTAACCTGTTCTCTTGACCGTTAAGGAGTTCTATAATGGGTTGTTACGTCCCGCTACAAAAATTTATTTTAAATAT
The DNA here is from genome assembly GCF_003227725.1 of Camponotus floridanus. Lineage (NCBI taxonomy): Eukaryota > Metazoa > Arthropoda > Insecta > Hymenoptera > Formicidae > Camponotus > Camponotus floridanus. The sequence goes on along the minus strand of NW_020229616.1, from coordinate 28,456 downwards.
ATAATCAATATATAATCACATTACATTACTACTTATATACTCTCTCGAGTTAGTTTTTTTGCTATTATATAATCGAATAATAATATAAAATTATAGAAGATCAAAATGCTGTATTATTCATACAAAGAGAATATTTTTAAAAATACTTCATTCACTCTTTATATAAAGAAAACTCAGTTATATTTAATTATTCTATATAATGAACCCACATTACATGTGCAAAAGATTCTTTAAATTCATATTAAAACTCTATAGTAAAAAGCACATTGATCTTCTTGCCTTATTTTTTATAAAATATAAATTGCAATAAGCCTGCATGGCTTAAGAGATGAAACGCGCCTATAAAACTTCAACACTATTTACTCTCAATGCGCCTATATAACGTTGATCATATATACATACAGTAAAATTCTATATTAAATACTTTAATACTAATCTTATATTATTTTCAGCTCTTATAAGGGGATCAAAAACGCTATAATACAAATAATTCACTCTAATTACTGCAATTACAATATTCTTTCGCCTAGAAAAGCATTATAATTCATATTAAATAGCCTTATTGATCTTCCTTCTATTAAGCGCCTGCAAAACCGCAGCCGTTTATACTCTTAAAGCGCCTACAGACTCTATATCGTATATACAAACGCCTAAAAACTTATACCTTTAATACAGTATAAGCAGCGCCTACAGAATAGTAACCTCTTATACTTTTAAAGAGCCTGCAAGACTTCAACCCTTTCTACATGGGATGGTAAAGTCAATTCCTACTTTACCGACCAAGGATAAATGATAATATAGGAAATTCCTACCTTACCGACTGATGATAAAACAGATTTCTACTTTACCGACTTTTTGTTACCGACACTTTTCTACCTTACCTACCTATGGTAACATACCGACTTTTTGTTACCGACACCTTACTACCTTACCGACTTATGGTAACTTACCAACCCAACGACTTACCGACCCACCAGTTACCGACGTTCTACCAGGAGCATACCTCTTTTATGAATATGCTACCCTGATACTTTAAAATTTTAAAACTTTAATTTTAAAGATATTAACCAACAAATATATATATATTTATATATATTCTTTCACTAGGAGCATGCCTCTTTCATATACATGCTATCCTAATACTTTAATTTTATTTAAATTCAGAAGTTACCGACATACTAACTTACCGACTTACCGACGTATACCTCCTATGAGAATATACTATCCTGATACATTATAAATCTTTAAACCCAAATTTTGAGGACCACAGCCGAATATTTACACATGTTTTTACATAATTCCATATATTTTCGACTCCCTAATCTACAGGGAGGTCCAAATGTTAAATTCCATTATTCTTACAAATTTTGAAGTCTTGTTGGTAAAACATATTTCTTATACGTACACATACTATAGATACTTTTATTTAGCCGTCTACATATACTCATTGTTTATAACAAAGATTCGACCATGAGCTCATCAGTTAAATAATTTATAATAATTTAAAGATAAGCCGGTGCGACAATTCGGCGACGCAAATCTATTTTAATCGAAGGACACCTGTCACATAAATTATACGAAAAAATATCGAATGTCACTGATAACCTTCAAGAAAAATATCAAGTATCAGAAGAATTGTTGCCAAAAGTGACTCATCGATGACTCACCGCATCCGGTTGCATCAGAATTTTTGCTACTTCCTGATTGGCTACTCTACTTCCCCCACCACCTCAAGACCCAAAAACGGGGACGCAATCATCGTTCAAACGCCTACGCAAAATTGCGCACGCATCACCCTTCTACCGATGAAAAGCTGCGCACGCATCCAATTTTAAGAGGGGAACCAATCATCAGAGACTCCGCCCTGCGAAAAGGAACCTGCTCCCACTCTGCGACAATTGCCCAAAAAGTAGGAATCCCGTTATAAAAACCCATGCAGAGCGACTCTCTTCGCATTTGACTCGATTTGACTCTTAGTTCTTTCAACGTATAACCTTCACGCAGTCACGAGTATTTATTTTTGAGCCCAAAAGGACTTAGTCCGAGAACTGTCAAATCTTTGTACTTGGAACAAAGTATATTAAAGTTTTATTTTATCATCACTTGAGTCTTCTGCCAGTCATTCATCACCGGCTCCTTCAACTCTCCTACAGCGACGTCACCGAGGTAGACTGTCCTCCCTGGAGATCTTCAACTTTACTCTGCAGTACTCATTGGTAAGTACTTATTTCTTTTATTTTACATACTTCTCTACTCTCGTGATTTGCAACGATATTCTACTACACTTACTATCTCTTTATTACGATCTACTACGATCAATTATTGCATCTATGTCTACTCTTGAGATGCCTATACGCAATTATAATTAAACAATTGAAATAATATTGCAATTACACGTCTGATACATAAAGATTTATCGAAGATATTATTAGTATTATTAATTGAATCATTAATACGAATTATCGAAGACTCATTAAAGAGCTTCATCATAAAGACGAATTTATAATCGATTTCAATTTCCGAACAGACTTCCTTAAGTACATTCATGAAAATCACATATAACGGTAGTATGTCTGTCTCTTTTTATCACTAGATTCTCGGCGCGAGATTCAAACGAATATTATTAAAGGAATCATTTTAACTATTTGATTGAAGGCTAAGCAAGCCGATACGGTATCTATCCTTTCATTTTCCAGTACCTCTGTATTCCTTCAGCTTTATAATAAACGAAATAAAAAGCAATCTATTTCCCTATCTACCGAAAGTCCAGAAATTTCTACGAATCTACATATATTTTTCATGTATAATATATAAGGAGTTGGGGAACCTGCCATCTTGTTTTACCATATTTCATGGCAGCCCGCCATTTTGTGAACAACTTTTAATAGTACATCGCATATTCTTATTGAAGCAATTTGCCAATGAATTAATTCACTTTTATTAACTTTATTATTTTATTTCATTTTAACAAATTAATTAATTTATTTTATTTAAAATTATATTTGTATGACTCATCGTCGTATGACTCATCATATAATTTATTGAAATATTCTGTTAACGAACACCTGCTGTATGACTCATCATCGTATGATTCATCATTGTATGACTCATTTTTATTTTATTTTATATTCGTATGATTCATCATTGTATGACTTATCATAAAATTTATTATAATATAATTAAATTCATTTATTAAATTAAAATCTTTTATTAAATTGAACATTTGGCAATTTGAATTATTTTAATTTGAATTATTTTATTTTATTATATGAAACATTTTATTCAAATCAATTGATTTCTTGTATTTCATGAACTGTTGCCGCATCTGCGCGATACTTTACCGCTGCATCTGCGCAACTCTATTTTAATTATTTGCGATGGTATATAATTAACCTGTCTCCTTATATGATCTTCTCTCTCTAATATGCTGGACTGCTTCATCTCTCTTTGATCTGCTATATGCGTATAAATATTTATTTGCGATAATACGTCACTCTATTGCAATATTCATTTTTAACAGGTTTCACTTAACATCAGCAATCGTGAGTATTCATCATACATCCCCATGGATAAATATTCGAATTCTAAATAACAATTTACCCCTAGATGGTTAGAGTCAGGCAGCGCAACTCGAATAATAAAAGATCCCTTATTCCTATACGGAATCCGGGCGTACAGAGACGCTCCCTCTTACGCGAACCCCGCGAACCAATCATCAGTCATCCGTCAGGCGACACAGAAACAGCCATAGAAATTGTCCAGGCAAGCGAAGACAATACAGTTACCCTTACTGAAAGTCCCCCTGATTTCCCTACTACATCGGAGATTCTCCCCGACTATCAAGAGTCAGAACCCGAGGAAGAAAACATAGAAATAACTAGCGACGTCCATAACGACAGCTTCCTCCTGGAGATTAACATCGGACAGCCGCACATACAAATACCTGTGGAGACATTTCTCGCCTGGGAACGAGAAGCCGAGATCAGACGGACTCCAGTTACGCACGATAAGCAGACGCAGTGCCCTGAAATCTCCCTTTCCCCTAGCCATGCGCCTGCATACTCTAGAGAATACTCACCAGTTTTGAATTCGCACCACAGATGGTATCTTCTCCCTGAAGAAGACCCTGAGCAGACATTAAACAATATTTTCTACGGCATAGACGAGGTAGATTAAATCCTTTATTTTATATTACGCGCCCACGATCAAAGAGAGAAGACCAAAGATTAAAATGTACTAGAGGATATTAAATAAATCTATATAAATTTGTACTTTTCCTAAAATAAAGTGAATCTTTATTTCTTAACACGCACGATCCACAAGCATAATCCTTCGGAAAGCAGATAAATCCAGCGATCCAATCAAAGCAGTTAGGTCCAGAGCTCCCGGCGATCCCGAGGTATAGCCGGCATTGCGTAGGTTGCCTCAAAAGATAAATTGGGAGACGCACTTCGCTCATCTGTATGGTAAGCCCAGCAGGTCTGATCCTAGAATCAGAGAGTGAGGGAATAGTTACCGAAAACTGGAGAAGTAAGACGTAACAGGGTTGCGAATGAAACCTAATCAACAAGTTAGCTTGATGCTAAAGGTACATCTCTTGCAACTGGCAACGGGACTTTGGCAACTCATTGTAAAAAATAACTGTATAATGAGTGCGAAACAAAGCGCCCAAAAATGTGGTAAAATACGCGATTTTGCAACTATCAAAAAGAGGAGAAATTCCTTTTACATAGTATATTCCTAGCTTACGTATATTTTGACATATATTTTTACGGGTTTCATAAATACATTACACGTCACGTCACACTAGTGTAAAGCGAATAGTAATTACGAAATGGCACGCAAAAATTGTCAGCATGTCATTTCTCGCTTAAAGAAAAAGACAGAAGTATATGACAGAAGTATTATAAGAGAGAAAGAGACAGAACTTTATGTTGTAACCGTCGACTCAGAATTTCGAGGAGTACTTGGGAACCTTAAGATTCATTTAAATTGGTTTTATTTAAATTGGTTAAATAGTTATCTCGTATTAAGTAGTTACCTTCCATTTCAATAGAATCACTCTCTGTGTTAAAAATAGAATTTGTTTCACACACAGATTGCTCATGTGTTATTATTTGTGCAGAATTTTCTCTATCACTATTTGCCTCTATATCTAAAGAATTTTCTCTATCATTATTTACTTGTATATCTGAAATATATTCTCTATTATTTTCTGTTTGTATATCTAAAGAATTTTCTCTATTGTTATGTGTCTGTATATCTGAATTTATATCATTTTCTGTTTGTACATTTAAAAAATTGTCTCTGTTGTTATTTGAAAATAAATTTTCACTTTCTTATTTAAAACTTAAAAAAATGTTTCTTATAAAATGTGATATAATAGCTTTTATTACCTAAACTTATTTCAGATACATTTTGAACTTCTCCTTCACTGTGTAAATTTCTTCTACGTATACCTCGATATATGCGTCTATTATTTTGCCTTTTTAAAACAAGAAAATCAAATAATCCCTTAAGATAATTGTGTACTATGAAATTATTACGTAATTAAAATGTTTTATTAATTTGCTGTTAATATTTTTAATTGTGTTAGTGTACATATACAATATAATTTTAAAAATTGTACAGTTAAATGTTTTTTGGCAAATTATTAAAGAAATCTTAACGGACTTGATAAACATTATAATTACAAGGTTGTGAAGGAAACAGCCTTCGTGATAATTCTGAACAAATTTCTTATAAATAGAACAAAAAATGTTTCTTAAAAAAGCGACTAAAAACATCAGAAATCAAATTTTTTTGCAAATATCTGGAAAAAATATGTATTTTTTAACAAAATATACTTAAACAAGTGTAAAAAATTAAATTATCTTTCAAATAAAACCAAAATGAGCGTAATATGTTCAATAGGTTTTGAGATAATCAGTTCTAAATATACGAAAAAATAGTTCATTTTATGATGACTTATTTCAATAATGCAGAAAAAGAAAATTTGTTTATTAGTGGAATATAACCAACAAAATATTACATAAAATAAACATTAAAAATTAATTAAGATCATAACAACATAAATGAATTGTATTTTTAAAAAGCTCTATTGTCGATAGCCGAAAGAACATTTTTCGTATATTTGAAATTGATTATCTCAAAATTTGTGGAACTTATTACACTCATTTTAGTTTTATCTGAAAGATAATTTAATTTTCTTGTTTTATTTAAAAATTTTTTTAAATTGAAAAATGTATATTTTCCCAGACATTTGTAAAAATGTATAAAAAGACGTAATTTAGAAGTTTTTGATTGCTAACTTTTAAGAAAGCATTTTTTGATTTATGTTAATAGGAAACTTTTTTGTTCAGAATTAAATTTCCTATCAGAAGTGTTTCCTTCGCGAATTACCTCGTATATATATATATGTGTGTGTGTGTGTGTGTGTGTGTGTGTATGTACATATATATATATACAGGGTCTACCAAAAGTGTGGAAACCCCTAAATATCTCGGAAAATATACGTTTTACAGAAAAGTGTTTCCAACAAAAGTTGTAGGGTTTAAGAAGATCTATATACTGATTCTATCAGTTTGACCTTGGATGGCGTCGTCAAGGTCAGGTCAAGGTCACATTGACTTTTTTAAATGACACCCCCTACATTTGATTGCATATTCTTATAGCTTAATTCAAGAGCTTTCCAAAACACTATAATAATGTTCATTTTTATTAAGTACTTTGCGAGTTATGAGGGTTGAATGATAGAGTAGCGCCGGTATTAACATTATCCAAGGTGTACTACATGGAGGTTACTCGCTCGGATTTGCATCTGTTGTGTGTGTGATCCAGCTAACTAAGGCAAGATCGATTCCTCAACATATCCTCATATTTCGCTGAAGTCAAATTGCCAAAAAATTGCTCCATAAAACGTGTATGAAACGTCTCGTTAGTTCCTTCATTTACCGCTATGTGACGCACTACATGCAGTCTAACTGGCATTTAAAATTCAACTAAGAATGTATAAAGCTATCAAAGAACGAGTACCTTCTAACTTCAGCTTTGAGCAAGCAGAAATTAATTGTTATCGTCCAAATACAACGTACGATTAATTAAAATTAAACGTTTTAAAAATGGCTGGCGACTTGTCGGAACGTGAAAGAATCACTATCCTCATGATGCGTGGATGGGGTGATAACGAAAGATCGTTCTCTGATGTCGTTCGATTATTTAATGACACGTATCCGAACCGTCGAATTAATAAGTCCACTGTGTTAAAAACAATAGAACGTTTTAGACAAACTGGTAGCGTAAGAAATCGCTCTAAGTCAGGAAGACCATTGTCTGCAACCAACGAAGAAAAACAACTTGATGTTCTGCAGACATTTATTGAAGATCCCAATTCTAGTGTTCAGAGAGTCGCTCAAACTCACGATATTGCTCCCATGTCGGTTTGGAGAATTTTAAAGAAGAACAAGTTCCATCCATATAAATTGCAATACGTTCAAGAATTGCAAAACGGAGATGAGGAGCGTCGTATACATTTCTGTGAAAGAATGATGGCACTAATAGATGTCCGGCCCATCTTCCCTTATCAAATTGTTTTCACAGACGAGGCAACTTTTACCTTAACGGGAGAAGTTAATAATCAAAATTTTCGTTTCTGGTCAGATGAGAATCCGAATTGGGTGCGGGAAACTCACACACAACATCCACAAAAAATAAATGTATGGTGCGGAATAATAGATGGCTATTTAATAGGGCCGTTTTTTTTTGAAGAATATTTGAACGCTCAAAGGTATGAGAGATTACTTGTTGATCAAATAATTCCAGCCATACAGAATACTTTTCCAAATAATTTCCAAGAAATATGGTTTCAGCATGATGGAGCTCCTGCTCATTTTGGTGCAGGACCACGTCGTATTTTAAATGAGACTTTTCCGCTACGGTGGATAGGAAGAAGGAACGGAAATGAGGGAGGAGAGGATTGGCCACCTCGGTCACCAGATCTAACTCCTCTTGATTATTATCTATGGGGATATCTGAAGAGTAAGGTTTACAGAACAAAACCTAAAACCATTCACGAATTGATACAGCGAATAAGGGATGAAATGGCTTTGATACCTTTTGAAACGAATCGTAAAGTCATTTCTACATTCTACCAAAGATTAGCATATTGTCAGGAAGTAAATGGCAGCCACTTTCAGCATTTACTTTAACACATTGAAACACATTTGCAATCGTTTGGTGCAACCTAACCTGATCTCTGTATACACGCACCGCACGCACGCACACGCACACATTTCGAACAATTATTATGATAAATGAGCATCCACAAATTTATTTACTGTTTACTATGTCGATTGCTTTCCAGGTCTTTAAATGCTCGATTGTAATTTGGTTGGGTCTTTGCTTTTGCTGACTGGATCCACGACCGATCTTGCCTTAGTTAGCTGGATCACACACACAACAGATGCAAATCCGAGCGAGTAACCTCCATGTAGTACACCTTGGATAATGTTAATACCGGCGCTACTCTATCATTCAACCCTCATAACTCGCAAAGTACTTAATAAAAATGAACATTATTATAGTGTTTTGGAAAGCTCTTGAATTAAGCTATAAGAATATGCAATCAAATGTAGGGGGTGTCATTTAAAAAAGTCAATGTGACCTTGACCTGACCTTGACGACGCCATCCAAGGTCAAACTGATAGAATCAGTATATAGATCTTCTTAAACCCTACAACTTTTGTTGGAAACACTTTTCTGTAAAACGTATATTTTCCGAGATATTTAGGGGTTTCCACACTTTTGGTAGACCCTGTATACCGGGTGTTTCAGACCACCCGTACACCCCATTTTAAAGCAAAGGAAGTGGTTATTTTGAAAAATGTTTCAGACAAAAGTTGTTGAAGATAAAGTAATGCATTACATGGGTAAATTTGATTGACCTTGGGTGGCGTCGTGAAGGTCATGTCAAGGTCGACTTGAATTTTTTAAATGGGAACCCCTATTTTTCATTGCATATTCTTGTAGCTTATCTCGAGAGCTTTCCAAAACACTATAATTAAGTACCTTTTTATTAAGTACTTTTTGAGTTATAAGGCTTGAAATAATTTCTTAATTTTACATAAACCATAAAATATCTAGTAAACCATTCATTTTTCGATTATCTTACCTTCATACTTTTATGTACAAAATAATGAGAGGAATCAATTGGTGTAAAGAAAACACATAGTTGTTTCTAAGAAAAAATATGTAATTTGCAATTAACAATTCCATATTTTTTCTTAGAAACAACTATGTGTTTTCTTTACACCAATTGATTCCTCTCATTATTTTGTACATAAAAGTATGAAGGTAAGATAATCGAAAAATGAATGGTTTACTAGATATTTTATGGTTTATGTAAAATTAAGAAATTATTTCAAGCCTTATAACTCAAAAAGTACTTAATAAAAAGGTACTTAATTATAGTGTTTTGGAAAGCTCTCGAGATAAGCTACAGGAATATGCAATAAAAAATAGGAGTTCCCATTTAAGATTTCAAACTTGCCCCCCCTCACCGACCAGGGGGAGGGGTGGGGGGCTGATTTTAACGTCATTGTACGTCCCCCTCGAAATGACGAAATTTTAATTCTAACCATTTTTTCGTAGTGTGCTTATTTTTCGAGTTATTTGGCTGCCTAAGTTAAAATGGGTCACCCTGTATATATATATATATATATATATATATATATATATATATACATATGTACATACATACATACACACATACATACGTACACACGCATACACGTTCACACACGCCCGCACGCGCACGCGCGGGCGCGCATACACACACGTACGTACGTACGTATGTATATATATATGTGTGTATATATGTATGTATATATGTATACCTGTCTGAAAGGTTTCATTTAAATTATCCGAGAACAACTCCATATCTACATGGTCATCACCCGTTAATTCAATGTCTGAAAAAAAGAAACAGAAAAATATGTTTGGAAGAACTAACTACTTTTGTGACTAGTTTTTGCAAAATAATTTAATATATATTTTTTTAATCGTATAATTACTTGGATATACATACAACATAAGCACAGTAGTTAAAACAAAAGCGACAAGATCATTTTAGACATTTAACATGAGCATAAATTAAATAAAAAGTTGTATGTGCTGTAAGAAAATTGCGAACAATATACACACGCATTTACTGCATATATATTAAATAATATAGTTTAAATTATAATATAATTTATACTTAAGATACGTAGAACATAATTACAAGAAAATATTTTATATTACAAGATTATATTTTCGAAATGGGTCTGTCGTAATAATAAATTAATATATGAAATAGATTTTATTTTTTTTGAATGTCAAAAATTATATTATAATATATTTATAATATATTATAATATATATATATATATATATATATATATATATATATGGATGTTGTATGATATATTGTAAGCGCATTTACCTTCCAACGATGCCATTTGTTCCATTTGAAAAATATTATTATTAGTAAACATTAGTAAAAATTCTCTAAGTGACAACCTAAAGAAAATTAAAGTTTACATAATCATTTATTACATTTATTACTATTAATATTTATTACGACTTGACACGTATATTATTACAAAATAATAACCATGATAGCTTTGATTGACTAAATCTTCTTGTGCATTTATAATTTTAGAATCAAGTTCTCTATTAGCTTTTGTGCGAAGTCGTCGAGGTCTAACACCATTGTTTAATCGACGTAAATCTAATTCTTGATCAGTAATTAAATATGATAATTTATCTAGGAAAAAAAGATACAAGATACAAGAGTGTATAAAACGAATAATTAAAAGAATAGTTTCTTAACAACAATACAAAAAGAAAGAGTATTGTCGACATGAGTAAATCAGTATTAAGAAATCAGGGGGCAATTGATCGCTCAAGAAACGAAAAATCCCGATTTCAATCTATTTTCTAATGACAAATGTACTTATTTATTTAATAATTCGATACTTAAAGTTTCTACAATGTCAAAAAGTACTACATTCAATTTTCAAACTAAAGCCGTTTACGTTTGTGTTTAAGATGTAATGTATCACACACATATGACATCTATAATATGTAAAATATTTAATTTGTCCATCATGTTGCTTTTAATTTTTTGCAATATAATCTAACCTTGTTAATAGAAACACTAATTGCATGCTGATAAAACATTTCATATGACAAAATATATGAAAATTAATCTTTTAATTTTTATTAAAAAAATGATATATTTGTGAACATATTAATACTCTAATTAAACATATTAACATGTAGTAAATATAAATTTTTGCGGACGGTTGTATTATTTACTTCAAGAACGAAACGCAGACAAAAATATGTATATGAAAGATCATATAATTTTTTGCAAAGTATTTTCGTATTATAGCATATTTTTTTTTCAATATATTAACTATTAATATTGCAATATATTAATTTTATTAGCTCTAATTTTCATGATTTTTTATAATACATAATATTTTATCTAACCTATATTCATATTATTACATGCTTGAAGTGATCTTGTCGTAATGTTACTTTTCTTGTAACTACTTGTATTATATGTATCCCAGTAATTATAATTACTACGACAAGATCACTTCAAACATGTAATAATATAAATATAGGTTATATAAAATATTATGTATTATAAAATATCACGAAATTAAAGCTAATAAAATTAAAGCTGCATATGCATAATATAAGATCGATTTTTAGCCACATACTTGATTTATACAATTTTGTTATGTACATATATGCAACTGATGCAATTGTGAAAATCTATATGCATACGCAAGCACTGATTTTATATTAGTTATAACACTATTATTCAGATATAACATGAGCACAATAGTTACAAGAAAAGCGAGATTACAACAAGGGCATGTCATGTGATTTACTTAAAAATTTGATATTTAAAGTTTCCGCAGTGGGTAAAAATGCTACGTTTGATTTTCAAATGGAAGTAACGTTTTCACTTAAAACACAAATCACAAATGATATGACAAGTACTTTATAATAAAAATGATTTAACTGCATTGTGTGTGTGTGTGTGTGTGTGTGCGCGCGCGCGCGCGCGTGCGTGCGTGTGACATAACGTAAAATACTTATTTTGCTTATATGTATAATAATATATTGTATATGTATTAAAAAAGTTTCTATACTTAATATAGAAAAAATATATATATATATATATATATATATATATATATATATATAATACCTAAAAATGTCCAAATATTAATATTTCTCGTTCCTAATTTCTGGACTGCAATATTATGAAAACTTTCTATTATGTTATTAGTACGCACGGGACAACGATAGGTACTAATTTTTGATGTCATATTTAACCAGGTAAGTCTCAGATATGACAAATTGTAAAATATCTGGATGTTCATTAGAAAGTAAGTCAGCTTCTGTTTGTATTATGAATAAAGCTTGTTGAAACATATCTGGTGGTAACAAAGGTAATGTCATAGTCATTGAAAGTATCGTTTTTGGAATATTTGAGAGACGTAATTTTCGCCATTTACGCAACACAGCCTGAAATAAATAAAAATGTAATTAGTTTAATGTAATTACACGCACGCACGCACGCACGCACGCACGCACGCCCACGCACGCACGCACGCACGCACGCACACGCACGCACGCACGCACGCACGCACGCACGCACGCACGCACGCACGCACGCACGCACGCACGCACGCACCGCACGCACGCACGCACGCCCACGCACGCACGCACGCCCACGCACGCACGCACGCACGCACGCACGCACGCACGCACGCACGCACGCACGCACGCCCACGCACGCACGCACGCACGCACGCACGCACGCACGCACGCACCACGCACGCACGCACGCACGCACGCACGCACGCACGCACGCACGCACGCACGCCACGCACGCACGCACGCACGCACGCACGCCCCCGCACGCCACGCACGCACGCACGCACGCACGCACGCACGCACGCCACGCACGCACGCACGCACGCACGCACGCACGCCACGCACGCACGCACGCACGCACGCACGCACGCCACGCACGCACGCACGCACGCACGCACGCACGCACGCACGCACGCACGCACGCACGCACGCACGCACGCACGCACGCACGCACGCACGCACGCACGCACGCACGCACGCACGCACGCACGCACGCACGCACGCACGCACGCACGCACCGCACGCACGCACGCACGCACGCACGCACGCACGCACGCACCGCACGCACGCACGCACGCACGCACGCACGCCACGCACGCACGCACGCACGCACGCACGCACGCACGCACGCACGCACGCACGCACGCACGCACCCGCACGCACGCACGCACGCACGCACGCACGCACGCACGCACGCACCAGCACGCACGCACGCACGCACGCACGCACGCACGCACGCACCACGCACGCACGCACGCCACGCACGCACGCACGCACGCACGCACGCACGCACGCACGCACGCACGCACGCACGCACGCACGCACGCACCGCACGCACGCACGCCACGCACGCACGCACGCACGCACGCACGCACGCACGCACACGCACGCACGCACGCACGCACGCACGCACGCACGCACGCACGCACGCACGCACGCACGCACGCACGCACGCACGCACGCACGCACGCACGCACGCACGCACGCACGCACGCACGCACGCACGCACGCACGCACGCACGCACGCACGCACGCACGCACGCACGCACCGCACGCACGCACGCACGCACGCACGCACGCACGCACGCCACGCACGCACGCACGCACGCACGCACGCACGCACGCACGCCGCACGCACGCACGCACGCCACGCACGCCACGCACGCACGCGCACGCACGCACGCACGCACGCACGCACGCCACGCACGCACGCACGCACGCACGCACGCACGCACGCACGCCACCGCCCACGCACGCACGCACGCACCGCACGCACGCACGGCACGCACGCACGCACGCACGCACGCACGCACGCACGCACGCACGCCACGCACGCACGCACGCCCACGCCCACGCACGCACGCACCCGCACCGCACGCCACGCACGCACGCACGCACGCACGCACGCACGCCACGCCCACGCACGCACGCCCACGCCCACGCCCACGCACGCACGCCCACGCACGCCACGCACGCACGCACGCACGCACGCACGCACGCCCCCACGCCCACGCACGCACGCACGCACGCACGCCACGCACGCACGCACCGCACGCACACGCACGCCACGCACGCACCGCCACGCACGCACGCACGCACGCACGCACGCCACGCACGCACGCCACGCACGCACGCACGCACGCACGCACGCACGCACGCACGCACGCCACGCACGCCCACGCCACGCACGCCACGCACGCCACGCACGGCACGCACGCACCGCACGCACGCACGCACGCCACGCACGCACGCACGCACGCACGCACGCACGCACGCACGCACGCACGCACGCACGCACGCACGCACGGCACGCACGCACGCACGCACCGCACGCACGCACGCACGCACGCACCGCACGCACGCACGCACGCACGCACGCACGCACGCACGCACGCACGCACGCACGCACGCACGCACGCCGCCACCACGCACGCCACGCACGCACGCACGCACGCACGCACGCACGCACGCACGCAACGCACGCACGCACGCACGCACGCACGCACGCACGCACGCACGCACGCACGCACGCACGCACGCACGCCACGCACGCACGCCCACCGCACGCACGCACGCCACGCACCGCACGCACGCACGCACGCCCACGCACGCACCGCACGCACGCACGCACGCACGCACGCACGCACGCACGCACGCACGCACGCACGCACGCACGCACGCACGCACGCACGCACGCACGCACGCACGCCACGCACGCCACGCACGCACGCACGCACGCACGCACGCACGCACGCACGCACCGCACGCCACGCACGCACGCACGCACGCACGCACGCACGCACGCACGCACGCACGCACGCACGCACGCACGCCACGCACGCACGCACGCACGCACGCACGCACGCACCGCACGCACGCACGCACGCACGCACGCACGCACGCACGCACGCACGCACGCACGCACGCACGCACGCACGCACGCACGCACGCACGCACGCACGCACGCACGCACGCACGCACGCACGCACGGCACGCACGCACGCACGCACGCACGCACCGCACGCACGCACGCACGCACGCACGCACGCACGCCACCACGCACGCACGCCGCACGCACGCACGCACGCACGCACGGCACGCACGCCCACGCACGCACGCACGCACGCACGCACGCACGCACGCCCACGCACGCACGCACGCACGCACGCACGCACGCACGCACGCACGCACGCACGCACGCACGCACGCACGCACGCACGCACGCACGCAACGCACGCACGCACGGCACGCACCAGCACGCACGGCACGCACGCACGCACGCACGCACGCACGCACGCACGCACGCACGCACGCCGCACGCACGCACGCACGCCACGCACGCACGCACGCACGCACGCCGCACGCACGCACGCACGCACGCACGCACGCCACGCCACCACCCGCACGCACCGCACGCACGCACGCACGCACGCACGCACGCACGCACGCACGCACGCACGCCCACCACCCACGCCGCACGCACGCACGCACGCACGCCACGCACGCACGCACGCCACGCACGCACCGCACGCACGCACGCACGCACGCACGCACGCACGCACGGCACGCACGCACGCACGCACGCACGCACGCACGCACGCACGCACGCACGCCACGCACGCACGCACGCACGCACGCACGCACGACGCACGCACGCACGCACGCCACGGCACGCACGCACGCACGCACGCCACGCACGGCACGCACGCACGCACGCCACGGCCACGCACGCACGCCACGCACGCACGCACGCACGCACGCAAGCACGCAACGCACGCCACGCACGCACGCACGCACCCACGCACGCCCCCCCCACGCACGCCACGCACCGCACGCACGCACGCCACGCACGCACGCCCACGCACCACGCACGCACCACCGCACGCACGCACGCACGCACGCACGCACGCACGCACGCCACGCACGCACCACGCACGCACGCACCCCCGCACGCACCCCCCCCCCCCCCCCCCACCCCCGCCACGCACGCACGCACGCACGCCCACGCACCCGCACCCGCACGCACGCACCCCCCCGCACGCACGCCCACGCCCACGCACGCACGCCACGCACGCCACACATACATAGGTATTAATACATAACTATACATAACTATATATATATATATATATAATATATATATATATTATATATATATTATATTTAATACCTATGTATATATATATATATATACATAGGTATTAAAAATGAATGTGATAAAGTTAATTTTTTTAAAGTGAAATTGTTAAGCTTTTGGACCCGGATCTGAGAATTTTGAGCCGATGGTGGCGACATATAGTTCTGTCTCTTTCTCTAAGCGAGAAATGACATGTTGAAAATTCTTGAGCGTCATTTTTAAATAAAAAGTTATTTTAATGAAACATTATAAATCGTTTCAATACACATATTCTACGGAACTAAAGTTAATAAGGAATATATTATATGAAAGGAATATTTTCCACTTCTTTCGACATCTGTCAAATCGCGTGTTCCGTCGCATTTCTATGGACTTTATTTTACGGTTATTTATTAATTTAAGGGAAAAAAGTACTTTACGGACACTTTTATGAATATGCTGAAGCGATTTGTAAAAATATCTTTCAATTTTTTTTTAATAAATATGTACTTTTTATATATAATTATAATCTGTCTCGTGTAAAATAATCAAGGTCATATCATAAAATTACAATAAAAAACAATATGAAATGGCAAGCTCTTTTATATCTTCTCACAGCTCAAAGTGTATTTGAAATAACAACATTTAAAAATTAGATATCAAACAATTATTGGAAAATTATAAAATGTTTATATCTCGTTCAGTTTCAAATATTAACCTATAATATTTATAATACTTCACTCTGTATAGTTATGAAAAATGTTATCTATACAAGAATAAACTAAAAACTATTTAGAAACAATTTTATATTTTAAGTTTCCCAGACGGCACATGGATATCTTCTGGATATCCTAAGGACGTCCTCTTTTCTTTACGGGATGTGCAGAGGATATCCTGTTATATTCCTCATACTTTTTCAGGATGTCCTGAGGAATAGCAAATGAGCGCCTCATGCTATGCCTAAAAATATCCTCAGGACATCCTACTTCAAAGTCCTACGAATGTCCATAAAATATTCATAAGACGTAATTTTTTAAACGTCCATAATACATCCTGAATATGTTATTGAGGTACTTTATAGGATAATTTAAGGATAAATTTAGACTTACACATACATAAATTCTGTTTAACTAATTTTAATTTTATTTTCGCACATATACGTATATATAAGAACATATTTTCCGTATGCACATATATAATTTGTTAAAACATATAAAAACAAATTTTTTTTTAATGAAATAAACATTCTGCAATTTAATGAATAATTAAAATTAAACCTTTTTGATACACTATAAATATAATTTATATAAGATATGTTATATATATTATAACATATTAATATGTATAGAATATATAATGAATGTTAAATATAACAAAATATAATATTTCAAAATAAAATCATTTTAAGTAATTAACAAACATTTGCACTGATAATGAAGCATTATGCAAAACTTATAAATTTGTTCGCATTAGATATTATTTTAATTTGAGAAAGTATTGAAAAACTGAACTTATATCAATTAAATAAAATAAAAATACTTGCATCTTAAAGTAATAGGAAATCTCATTTTACATTAGTTTTTTATATTCTTATAAAATATAAAAGAATAAAAATGAATTTACATTTTGGCAGAAACGCAAAAAGCAGACAAGCAGAACTTGCGTTGGTTAATAAATTTACTACCACCAAGGCTGCACTCCAGGTCCAAAATGCACTCACAGCGCTGTAAGCATCATTTTTTATCTTTATTTCAACGAATATCAAACGAAGACAGAGCGATGCTTTCAGCACTGTGAGCGCATTTCGGATCGCAGTCCAAGTTTACTGCCTAGTAAGGTTACTATTAGCGCGAGTTTAGCTACTGCCTTTTGCTTTTTTGTCAAGATATAATCGTCACCATCGATGGACGAAATGTTGGACGTAACCTCGGTTATCAAGCGTGTATTAAGGGCCTGTTCCAAAATTCACTGCCAGCGCTGAAAATCTATAGTTCACGTTACGTATATTATATATTTTCAGCGCTGGCAGTGAATTTTGGAACATAGGCTAAATATCATGTATTAAATATCAAATTTTTTCAAAGCCAGCAATCGTTTCTTCAACGACTCAAATATCTGGACCATAGACATTATTCTTAGATATTTGGACCAGTTAATTCATTTAAAGTCATCTCTTCTGCTTGGTTTTCATCTTCTTGTATAGAAACTGTATCTGCTCTCTTATCCATGCTAGAATTTTTAAGCAAAATTTTTTAGCAAATTTAAAACTTTAAATAATATATAATATTATTTTATTATTCAATAAAATTTATAAAAAATATGCATACTTTTTTTTCTTCATGCTACGCTCACTTGCATGCCTTAACCAGGATTTAATTGGTTCTGATATCTTCTGTTCGGTAGTCTCAGGAAAATAGATTCGTACAGCACCTATAATATATGTTAAAAGGTAATAGTATTAAAAAAAATATTTAATAAAATATTTAAAAATAGATATTAAAAAATAAAAATACAATATATTCTCTGAACTGAAAAAACTAAGTAAGATTATAAGAATGAGTAAAAAACATGATAAAACATTAATAAATACAGTAATACATAAATATGTAATACATAAATAATAAGTAATACATAAATATATAAATAAATATTTAATAATTAAAAAAAATCCAATTTGATGTAATTAAATAATCTTTAAAAAATAATTGAATTTGCTAACAATATTTTTTATGTGCAGAAAAATATCTCAAGTACTTATTTGAGTAGTTTAAATATTATAAATAATAAATAGAAATTGTATTTACCAAATATAATTTTTCGTAAATATAAATCGAAAAATGAACGTTTTTTCTTTCCGCTGTTACGTCTTACTTCTCCAGTTTTCGGTAACTATTCCCTCACTCTCTGATTCTAGGATCAGACCTGCTGGGCTTGCCATACAGATGAGCGAAGTGCGTCTCCCAATTTATCTTTTGAGGCAACCTGCGCAATGCCGGCTATACCTCGGGATCGCCGGGAGCTCTGGACCTAACTGCTTTGATTGGATCGCTGGATTTATCTGCTTTCCAAAGGATTATGCTTGTGGATCATGCGTGTTAAGAAATAAAAGTTCACTTTATTTTAGGAAAAGTACAAATTTATATAGATTTATTTAATATCCTCTAGTACATTTTAATCTTTGGTCTTCTCTCTTTGATCGTGGGCGCGTAATATAAAATGGAGGATTTAATCTACCTCGTCTATGCCGTAGAAAATATTGTTTAATGTCTGCTCAGGGTCTTCTTCAGGGAGAAGATACCATCTGTGGTGCGAATTCAAAACTGGTGAGTATTCTCTAGAGTATGCAGGCGCATGGCTAGGGGAAAGGGAGATTTCAGGGCACTGCGTCTGCTTATCGTGCGTAACTGGAGTCCGTCTGATCTCGGCTTCTCGTTCCCAGGCGAGAAATGTCTCCACAGGTATTTGTATGTGCGGCTGTCCGATGTTAATCTCCAGGAGGAAGCTGTCGTTATGGACGTCGCTGGTTATTTCTATGTTTTCTTCCTCGGGTTCTGACTCTTGATAGTCGGGGAGAATCTCCGATGTAGTAGGGAAAGCAGGGGGACTTTCGGTAATGGTAACTGTATTGTCTTCGCTTGCCTGGACAATTTCTATGGCTGTTTCTGTGTCACCTGACGGATGACTGATGATTGATTCGCGAGGTTCGCGTAAGAGGGAGCGTCTCTGTACGCCCGGATTCCGTATAGGAATAAGGGATCTTTTATTATTGTCATTTAGAATTCGAATATTTATTCATGGGGATGTATGATGAATACTCACGATTGCTGATGTTAAGTGAAACCTGTTAAAAATGAATATTGCAATAGAGTGACGTATTATCGCAAATAAATATTTATACGCATATAGCAGATCAAAGAAAGATGAAGCAGTCCAGCATATTAGAGAGAGAAGATCATATAAGGAGACATGTTAATTATATACCATCGCAAATAATTAAAATAGAGTTGCGCAGATGCAGCGGTAAAGTATCGCGCAGATGCGGCAACAGTTCATGAAATACAAGAAATCAATTGATTTGAATAAAATGTTTCATATAATAAAATAAAATAATTCAAATTAAAATAATTCAAATTGCCAAATGTTCAATTTAATAAAAGATTTTAATTTAATAAATGAATTTAATTATATTATAATAACTTTTATGATGAGTCATACAATGATGAGTCATACGAATATAAAATAAAATAAAAATGAGTCATACAATGATGAATCATACGATGATGAGTCATACAGCAGGTGTTCGTTAACAGAATATTTCAATAAATTATATGATGAGTCATACGACGATGAGTCATACTAATATAATTTTAAATAAAATAAATTAATTAATTTGTTAAAATGAAATAAAATAATAGAGTCAATAAAAGTGAATTAAATCATTGGCAAATTGCTTCAATAAGAATATGCGATGTACTATTGAAAGTTGTTCACAAAATGGCGGACTGCCATGAAATATGGTAAAACAAAATGGCAGGTTCCCCAACTCCTTATATATTATACATGAAAAATATATGTAGATTCGTAGAAATTTCTGGACTTTCGGTAGATAGGGAAATAGATTGCTTTTTATTTCGTTTATTATAAAGCTGAAGGAATACAGAGGTACTGGAAAGTGGAAGGATAGATACCGTATCGGCTTGCTTAGCCTTCAATCAAATAGTTAAAATGATTCCTTTAATAATATTCGTTTGAATCTCGCGCCGAGAATCTAGTGATAAAAAGAGACAGACATACTACCATTATATGTGATTTTCATGAATGTACTTAAGAAGGTCTGTTCGGAAATTGAAAGCGATTATAAATTCGTCTTTATAATGAAGCTTTTTAATGAGTCTTCAATAATTCAACCGAATAATTTGATTGGTTGTTGATGAAAGATAATAGTTTACTAGAATAGTTTAATAGAATAGTTTAATAGAATAGTTTAATAGAATATTTTAATAGAATACCACGAGAGCGAATGAGAATAGAAGTAAGTAATAAGCAGAAGTAATATGTACTTACCAATGAGTACTGCAGAGTAAAGTTGAAGATCTCCAGGGAGGACAGTCTACCTCGGTGACGTCGCTGTAGGAGAGTTGAAGGAGCCAATGACAAGTGACACTCGAAGATTTTAAAATAACTTTATTTGCTTTGCTTCCGAAAGTGGAAAGTCAAAGATTCGACTGCTCTTATAATTTTTGGCTCTGTAGAGTCTCGTGATATCTCGAAGATGTGACGTGGATTTTTGGGATCAAAAGAGCAAAGCGTCTGATGCTCTAGATACGTCGCTGGTGTAGTACAGATTTTATAATTCGAAAGAGCTAAGTGTCAAATGCGAAGAGAGTCGCTCTGCATGGGTTTTTATAACGGGATTCCTACTTTTTGGGCAATTGTCGCAGAGTGGGAGCAGGTTCCTTTTCGCAGGGCGGAGTCTCTGATGACTGGTTCCCCTCTTAAAATTGGATGCGTGCGCAGCTTTTCATCGGTAGAAGGGTGATGCGTGCGCAATTTTGCGTAGGCGTTTGAATGATGATTGCGTCCCCGTTTTTGGGTCTTGAGGTGGTGGGGGAAGTAGAGTAGCCAATCAGGAAGTAGCAAAAATTCTGATGCAACCGGATGCGGTGAGTCATCGATGAGTCACTTTTGGCAACAATTCTTCTGATACTTGATATTTTTCTTGAAGGTTATCAGTGACATTCGATATTTTTTCGTATAATTTATGTGACAGGTGTCCTTCGATTACAATAGATTTGCGTCGCCAAATTATCGCATCGGCTTATCTTTAAATTATTATAAATTATTTAACTGATGAGCTCATGGTCGAATCTTTGTTATAACAATATGAATATGCGTATTTAGTAACGCATATATAGTATATGTAGACGGCTAAATAAAAGTATCTATAGTATGTGTACGTATAAGAAATATGTTTTACCAACAAGACTTCAAAATTTGTAAGAATAATGGAATTTAACATTTGGACCTCCCTGTAGATTAGGGAGTCGAAAATATATGGAATTATGTAAAAACATGTGTAAATATTCGGCTGTGGTCCTCAAAATTTGGGTTTAAAGATTTATAATGTATCAGGATAGTATATTCTCATAGGAGGTATACGTCGGTAAGTCGGTAAGTTAGTATGTCGGTAACTTCTGAATAAAATTAAAGTATTAGGATAGCATGTATATGAAAGAGGCATGCTCCTAGTGAAAGAATATATATAAATATATATATGTTTGTTGGTTAATATCTTTAAAATTAAAGTTTTAAAATTTTAAAGTATCAGGGTAGCATATTCATAAAAGAGGTATGCTCCTGGTAGAACGTCGGTAACTGGTAGGTCGGTAAGTCGTTGGGTTGGTAAGTTACCATAAGTCGGTAAGGTAGTAAGGTGTCGGTAACAAAAAGTCGGTAAAGTAGAAATCTGTTTTATCATCAGTCGGTAAGGTAGGAATTTCCTATATTATCATTTATCCTTGGTCGGTAAAGTAGGAATTGACTTTACCATCCCATGTAGAAAGGGTTGAAGTCTTGCAGGCTCTTTAAAAGTATAAGAGGTTACTATTCTGTAGGCGCTGCTTATACTGTATTAAAGGTATAAGTTTTTAGGCGTTTGTATATACGATATAGAGTCTGTAGGCGCTTTAAGAGTATAAACGGCTGCGATTTTGCAGGCGCTTAATAGAAGGAAGATCAATAAGGCTATTTAATATGAATTATAATGCTTTTCTAGGCGAAAGAATATTGTAATAGCAGTAATTAGAGTGAATTATTTGTATTATAGCGTTTTTGATCCCCTTATAAGAGCTGAAAATAATATAAGATTAGTATTAAAGTATTTAATATAGAATTTTACTGTATGTATATATGATCAACGTTATATAGGCGCATTGAGAGTAAATAGTATTGAAGTTTTATAGGCGCGTTTCATCTCTTAAGCCATGCAGGCTTATTGTAATTTATATTTTATGAAAAATAAGGCAAGAAGATCAATGTGCTATTTACTATAGAGTTTTAATATGAATTTAAAGAATCTTTTGCACATGTAATGTGGGTTCATTATATAGAATAATTGAATATAACTGAGTTTTCTTTATATAAAGAGTGAATGAAGTATTTTTAGAAATATTCTCTTTGTATGAATAATACAGCATTTTGATCTTCTATAATTTTATATTATTATTCGATTATATAATAGCAAAAAACTAACTCGCGAGAGTATATAAGTAGTAATGTAATGTGATTATATATTGATTATATATTTCAAATAAATTTTTGTAGCGGGACGTAACACCGCCAATGTAGCTATATAAACTTCCAACTGAATCACTCAGAAGTCTACGTAAGATGTTAAATGTAAGTGATTTAACATCCGTTCCACCTATTCGTGCCACTTGTGTAATCTAAAAATTAAATAAATAATAAATTTAAAAAAAAAATTAAAATAATTATAATTATAAATGAAATTAAAAATATAAATAAGTTTAATTTTTTCGATTCAATTATTTTTAAAGATTATTTTTCAAAATACGCATACCAATGCTTTACGATTTATTTTATTCTCAACTAATTGTTGTTCAAATTTTTCTAGCTCTTCTAATGTTTGTAACGGAAAGAATTCCATGTAATCTACTTCAACATCTTTCTTTTTCACTCCATCATCTAATACAAAAGTTTGGATTTGATTTTATATACTATCTAATTTAATGTTTATATTTTTCTGTTCCTCATGTACTGTTGATATTTTGAAGTCTATATCCAATAATTTTCGTACAACATATCGTTGAAAATCTGTTGTTGCTGTAAATAGTAATATATATTATAAAATAATAAAAAATACGTTTTAAAACATAAAATATATATAATACATACAAATGTGATAGAATACATGGAAATTTACATTACAAAATAATACAAATTAATACTTACAAATTGTAGAACTAGTTTCATAAGTTACAGAGCTGAACTCTTTTTCTTTGATATTATTCTGATTAAAATCACGTCCTATATAAGAATAAAAAAACAATGTTAAATATTAAAATGAAATTAGTTTATAACTATTTTAATAATACTAAAATATAATAATTTATTGAATATACTAAAAATATAAAAATACTGAAAGCGCGATACTAAAAATAAAATTATTATAAAAATTATTATTGTAAAAATTATTATACATATTTTTATCGATTACCTGTATTTTGATTTATTGAACAAGAAAATGTTTTTACATTTGTTTTGTTTAGGTTAATATTTGAATTGTTATTTTCATACTCGGTCAGTTTTGATACATTTTTATCTATATAAATGATAAATAAAATTATTATTGCAATGTATATATTATAAATCTTTTTACTATATTAATATACGCTATACATCTTTTTACTAACTTTTCAATGGCATTTTAATTGTTGAATTTTCATACGACTGTTTATCAAGATTTTTTTTGTGTGGAACCTTTGGATACGATGGTATACGAACACGTTTTTCCTCTTCACTCAAACTTTCTTCACTACTTATAACAGTCTTGGCTCTATATTTTCTACTCCTTTTTAAAGTATCATTATCTTCACTTTCAGAATTTAAATCTGATATAAATTCTGCTTTTTTTAATTTGTTTATTCCTTTTTCATATGTACCTTAAAAAAATAAAATTATATATAACAAATAGTAAATATAAAAATAAAAATTTTTATATTTTTAAATATAAAAACTGCTTATTAATTATATATTTTACTTTAACAATTATACTCTAAAGTGTAAGTATTATAAATTTGTAAAAATATTTTTAGAAAAATTGTCTATAAGTTATGCTACAAACATATACTATATTTAATACTACTTTAATATTGAAGAATATTGAATAAGCAACAAAATAAGAATACAATTATCTATATTAACGTATTATTTATGTATATTAATGTAATTATTTATTTTACTTTTTGTATGTACTTACTTGCAGTTGCTAAAATCCTTTTTATTTCATGTTGCGGCCAATCGTCCATCTTTGAAATACATTTTTGCACAGCTTTTTTAAATCTTTCGTTTGATGTAAAAGTAGGCCAATATGCATATTTATTATTTTCGGTTATCCAAGAAGAGGGTATCATTTGCAATCCATCGATGAACTCTACTATGGTATACTGTTCCATAGCTCCAAACTAGCAGTAATAGATATTAAATATATTTTAGAAATATATTTAATATACAATATACAGTTTAAACATACAAAATATATATAAGTGTTAAATTAGTATATTAAAATATTAAATATACATTATCTAATTACAATAACTAAAATCTATATATATGTATATATATATATATATATATATTTTTTTTTTTTTAATTTCAATTTATTAATGTATAACAACGCACCCTTGCACCCCCTAACCATGCCCAGCCGATGACCGCTGGAAGCTGCCGCCCGGCAGAACACCCGCCGGGCAAGGGCAGGGTGCTTTGCACCACATTTTGAAACTTTTATCTAACGGCGTTAATTTAATTGCCGTTAAAAAACGAAGCGCGCCGACATCGGCCGATGAATCCCGAGCGAACGGGCTGAGTTCCCCCCGCGCCCGGCGCCGCCTCGCTCCACGAACGAAACGCCGAATTTTCAACCCGTTCGGTGGGGGAAACCACGAGGCACGCCGGCGCCAACTAATTAGGCCGGTATAAAAAGGCCTGCCAAGACGATCCAGGCACCTTTTTCCTCCAAGCTTCTCAACGCGAGCAATCGACAAGAGTTAGCAAGGAAACCTGGAAAGCGTTCCTAAGGCTAAGGAGACAAAGCGGTGGGGCGTACCCCGCCACAACGAGGAGTTCCTCAGATCTCACCAGCCGAGCGCATCCTGTATTGCAAGCGTGCATCAGATTGGGGAGTACCCCGATTTATCCGGGAGTTCTCGGACACACGCATATCCCGCACTCCATCCTTATCCAGCCAGCACAACAGGAGGCAGAGAGGAGAGCTGCCCCCGGCGGACGTTCCCGCTAAACGCCGGCTAAATCCCGAAATTCCCAGCGAATTACCCGTGGCGAGAAACTTACACGAAGTTCCACGAAAGCGAAAATCATATCGAGGAAACGAATCGTCAACATACGCGCCAACACGTCACGCGGTCATTGCCCTCGCCGCATGTAAATACAAACGCGATCAAATTCTTACCGTTAAATTAAGAAGACGCGCACTCCGACGGCGATCAGAATTGCACCCGCGGGTGCACCGTCCCTCCGTACTCCGATTACCGTAAACGTTACGGTTACACTGCATAAATCTACTTAAACAGAACCAGGACCACCGCAACGCGAAAACCGAGAGGTGCACTCAATCTAGCGAGGCCTTAACTGTTTACGGCGAGTTTTTGCGCCCGGCGTCACGCGTTTTTTATATGTAATAAGTCCTTGTATCTTCGCCGACAACGATTCTAATCCGCCGAACACATACGGCTTCGTGCAGTTGCGCATACATATCCACCCACGCATACTCTCGTATTTCATTTTTTTTTGTTTCTTTTCTTTCTGTAAATCGTTTTCTTTTTAAAATAAAATACTTATTAAAATTCAAAAGTACGCACGTTTAATTCACGCTTGCCTAACTCGTTCCTTGGAACTTACGACTGCAGTTATCCGCGACACGAGCAAAAAAAACGCCCGTTACAAATGTAACAATGGAAGTACTACATATTTATTTTCTAATAATGGTAATTTAACATATTTTGTATCAATATTTTTTATTGGCCACATTTGTAATTGACCTAAACTATGTACACTAAATATTTGTAATAACGATGAGGAACATGGAATGTTGTAAAAATCTTCCTTGTATAAAAATTTTCGACCTATAATTACATCTACATTTAGATCTTTATTATGTGCTATGTTTTCTATTAACACAATAGTTCCATCAGTTAATACGCAACAACTGTCAGCTTGTACATCTATACGTAAAGTCATATTTTCTTTTCTTATTATTTTATATTGTGGATTGCAACAGCCATGTATTAATGGACCAGATGTATGAATAGATTTCAAATCTACTGTAAAATGATTAGTTTCTTTTGTCATAAGTTTTTCTGCTACTTTATTTTTTTCATGTTCAATATATCTTCTTACAATTTGTTGTAAAGGTTTATGATATTTTTTTAATAGTTTCTTTAACATTTGTAAATAATTTTCATATTTAAACGCACTAAAATTATCTAGTGGACCAAATTTTTTTACATCTTTTACAAGATGAATAAGACCATGTACATTGTAAGAAACGTTATGTGTACCATAAATTAATGCAAATGCTGTAACGAAATGTTCTAATAATTCTTGACAATAATTAAATAAATCCTGTAATTTATTGGAACATAATACTCTAATAGCTACATGTAAAGTTACAAAATGATCATATATATCTCTACGAAGAAAATTTTTAAAAACTACAGGTCCTGTATATAAAAGCAGTTCTCGATATTCTGTTGCTTTCCACAATTTCACATAAGTTAGTGATCGAGGCTTTCTTACAAACTCACATGGTACATTATTTTTGAAAATATTTTCTAAATTTAATGATATACTTTGACACTTTCTATTTTCTAAACGAAATCTGTTATCACCAAATAGCCATAAATATAATAAACGTCGCGTAACCCCTAGACAAACTAAATGCATGTAATCTAATGGTATATTATTTATAAGATCAAAATTTGGAATGTCTTCAACAATTGTGGTTCCAATATGAAAATTTTCATCAGTCTTTAATCTAAAATCTAGATCTGTCCTCAATGAAGCATTTATTTCAGGAAAACAAACTTTATTACAACGGAAATCACCTTCAGTTATACATTTAGTGCAACTCGAATAACCAGTATGTCCTTTAATTTGTAATATAAATGATTTGGCTGGAGTATTACATATTATTGAATCTATACTACATTTAATGTGTTTATTATTGATAAAAATTCCATCATTACATAATAATTTTGCTTCTTCTATGAATTCTTTTAAAAACTCTTGTAAATTTGAAGGTTTTTGTCTACCGTAATATGCACCAATAATAAAAACTTGTTTTGATTGTACTACGGAACC
>NW_020229615.1:0-44373 GCF_003227725.1 Camponotus floridanus | reverse complement strand
AGAGAAGATAATAGTGTATATCGTTATACGTATAGATGTGTGTATGTAGTTAATGTTCTTCTCTATAGCATTTCTAAGGCGATATCTAGATATGGTTATTATTCGCGGTTGTTGAAGAAATTATCTCGCTGCAAGTATTCGTAGATCTCGATAAAATCTTCGTCTGTTAGTCCTGCGAGGGGTTGGATACTGCTTGGTAAGACTAGGTCCTCTGGTTCCGGGTAGAAATTTGGTTCAGGGGGATCCAGAACTTGACCTGGGTTGGATGGACCAGCCTCAGTTTCTGTGCTTTGTTCTATGGGTCTTCGTTCTTCCGGTATGGAAGGAAGATCTTCCGGTGTCCTGACCGGCGAGTAGCTGGGATTAGATGAATCCTGGATGGGGGAGTAATTGGGCGATGGCGGCCTGGCTCTGGGCTGTTGTTCCTCTTGAAGAACCGCTGGAGGGTTTCGGGGAGGACGATAAGGGTATGCGCGGGAGGGCGCGAAACTACGCACTGGAGAGTACCTTGTTACTCTGCTTGTTAAGTCGTTCTCGTCGGCAAACAACTGACGAGCTGTAGGGAGCCTAAGTACCGACCGGGAGGCACGCCTGCGGCGTATACCCGCGGCACGGAGGGAAATTTCGCGTCCAACGGAAGAAGTTCGGCGGGGGTTAACCATCTACCGAGGGAATACGACTATTTAGTATGTTTGATGCGATTGATTTAACACAAAAGGGGTTTACTTACGATGATGCGTAGAAAGGTACCTGTTAAGATGAATGGTTTTATAAGGTAAATGTAGTCACAGCAAGGTGGTTCATAGAGTTAAGACGAATAATACGGCTTAACGGATTATTGTGAGATAAACGAATGTAGATTATGATAGTATATCTCACTCGTTCTCATATCATGGTTGAAACGTTCGGCTATATACAGTTCATTGGGGTACAGCAATTAATGATTTATTTAATATATTTTGAATTTTCAGGGGCATGCGGTTGCACCGAGAGGTCCGGAGATTCAGGGGGTACAGACAAGGATAGGGTAAGAGCGGCTGGCTTACTTCCAAGAATAAATAAGAATTCAGGATACGCTTTGAGGCGGTTCTCAAGTAGGATCGGTTGAAATTTAAATTATTCAACTCAAAGAAAAATTTAAAGTCTGTATACGGACAGGTAGGATTCGGGAAAATTGTCGTACCGAAGATGATAATTTATCTAGCATATACTGATACTGATTTCCAGGAGCATGCGGCTGCACCGAGAGGTCTGGAGATTCAAGGATACAGACGAGGATACGGGTGGAAGCGGCTGGCTTACTTCAGATAAGTATAAAATTCATAAAATGTTTTGATAGTTAACTTGTAAGCCAGTGCATAAATTCTATTATTTCGACAGATCCTCTAGGAGCGAGTCTTAGATTCTGAGTCTAGTATCGATGTGCAAGACGTCACGTCACAGCGGCACAGGATCCACGGAGAAATTCTTTCAGAGAAGCTCTCCGTGAAAGCGGCAGAGGAGTAGAATTTGCTACTCAATGCACATCGAGTGACTAACTCGAACGACGCTACACTCTAGGATACGCTTCGAGCGTTCTCAGAGGATCGGTTGAAATTTAAATAATTCAACTCGAAAGAAAAATTTAAAGTCTGTATACGGGCAAGTAAGATTCTGGGAAAATTGTCAATAGCTTAGAATAAATCAACCTAATATACGAAGTTATTATCAAGGTTGATTAAGAATGATTATTATTTTATTATTTCCTTACCGGATGACGGGATCAATGGATGAATACAGGCACCGCTGCTCCTTCCCTGGGTTGCTCGACCTCGGTGAGAACCTGAAGAAGTGGCAAGGCAGCGCAGAGAATGGCCAAAGAGTCAGAGGTTGCTGGATGGTAGCACTTTATTAAAGTGTTAATGTTGATACAGCTCTCTTAATAGAGATTGAGACTAAGTCCCGAAAGAAAAAAATCAAAATCGCGACTAAGTTATTTTCGAATAAGTTAAGGTGTCCGGTAGGCTTCTAGGTTTTTCCTCTTCGAGAGCTGGAGATCTGATGGGCGTAGAGAGAGCTGAGACACAGGCGAGTTAATGGCGCAGAGAGACACACCGGCGGCGGCGGCGGGGCCTTATATACCTTCCTCTGGTTCGATGTTTAATGGTAGGGAGAAGAGGTGGGCCTTTTGGTGATTGGTGGGTCGGCTGCTGGAGCTATCCCTTCCTGCTATGAGTTTGCGATGTGGTGGGTGAGAGTTTTGTGGTAGGGATTGCAAGTCTTGCGTCTTAGATTTATTAAATAATTTTAGAATAATTTTTAATAATGATTTTTAACAATCAGAATTTTTTATAATATCGTATTTATGTTATTAGAAAATTTGAGTTCGATTTATAACAATTGTTTAAATTTTAAGTGATATTTTGGTAAATTCTGATGTATTAAACCATTATTATTACAATGATTTTTACAATGGTGCGTATATAGTTAAAATTAATAATTAGTAATTAATTAATATTTAGTAAATTAATAATTAGTAATAATTAGTAAAGAAAAATTTAGCATTTGGATTGCAGATTCTAACGCAACGGATGCGAAGATGGCTTATCTCTTTTTCTAAAAATAGATATGCTGGATGTCCTTCGAAGAATGCTCACTGCATTCTTTCTCTTTATAAGACACATTAGTAACAGTAATATTTTTTAATGAATTACCTTTTAAAATTCGTTTACGTGGTTTAAATTGGCATATTACACGTATTATTTCCAGGTTTAATAATTATCTTAAGACTAATTATTAAGATTTATCATTTACAAGATATATTTTTATTTATTTAATAAAGGCTTTAACAATTAGAATTTTTGTGGTTTTATATGTATATATTTTAAAATTTTCAAAGTCGACTTTTAATGATTACTCAAGTCTATGAATAATATTTTAATAAATTCTAATGCGTTAAGCCATTATTATTACAATAAATTTTACAATAAGAATATATGGAAATTAATTATCGCTTCGCTTAATAGTTATTATGTCGCTAAAAGAAATTTTATTCTTACAGTTCTCGGAACAACGTATGAAAAAGCGGCTCGTTTTACTTCTAAGAATGATCACGACGGATGTGCTCGAAGAATTCATTGCACGCTCTACCGTGATCTTTTATTCAAGAGGTCTTTTGATTCTGACAATATTTTATTCTTTGAAGATTTTCATTTGGGCGACTTTTATATTAGCACATATATATATATATATATATATGTATAGATATGTATTCGCATATTGCTTATGAAAATTGATTTCAGCAAGTTTTTACTGAATCGTATTTAATAATCATCGTATAAGATTAATAATTATTGTATAAAATCTTGGGGTTATTAATATTAATTATTTGTTAATATTCGTAATATATATATATATATATGTTTTGTGTGCTGATTAATTTTGTCGCGGTAGCAGTCTATTATATCTCCTCCTTTGTTTTATTGTTAAATTTGTTACAAAATGTATATGCATATAGCATGCATATACATATAGGGATATTGTTGGACAAGTTAATATATATATGTGTCAATTTCTATCGCGACGCGTATTTATTGTATTTATACCTTTATTTTATTGAGTTTTGTTATAAAATATATATGCGTATATGTAAATTTATTCAATTTATATATTACGTATAGTATGCATATATATAGGGAGATTTCTGGACATGTTAATATATATATGTGTCAATTTCTATCGCGACGCGTATTTATTGTATTTATACCGTTATTTTATTGAGTTTGGTTATAAAATATATATGCGTATATGTAAATTTATTCGATTTATAGGTTACATATAGTATGCATATATATATAAAGGTGTATATTTTTATCTATTAATATTTGTTAATTTTTTGTCCTGACGATTGTTTATTACGTCTCTACTTTTATTTTATTGGATTTTGTTATAAAATATGTATGCATATGTGTATATGTAGTCAGTTCATATGTCACATATAGTATGCATATATATGTATATAGAGGTATATGATACTGGATAATAGTGTGATATTAATAGAAAATGCTTTGTTAATGCTTAATTATAAAAGAGAAGTCGATGTATTAATTTGGTTTGCATTCATGCGAGCGCGAATTTAGATCTTCCCTCTGCCTTTAGGTCGGGAGAGGATGTTTAAAAATTCCAATGGAGATAACGCGACGTGCTGGACTTGGCCTTGCACGCTTGTTCGACTCGTAGAGTTATACGCATAATATTCTTTGTGCAGTATTATTCGTAAGTACACATATTATTTCTCTATTTCTCTCGTGTTTTCACGTTTTATTTCCTTTGACTTAATGATATATGTATATTATGCATGGTAAGAAGTTGCTGTCATTATATTCATTGTTGTAATTTTTTATTTTTATTTAATAAAGTTTTTGAATTTAGATTCTATTTTTCGAGTGTCATTTTGCACATTATGTACCTGGGCTCTATTCATTTCTCGGAAGGTTTTAGTCTTACATTATTAAATTTGCATATGTTCATATGCACGTACATATATATATATATATATATATATATATATATATATATACGTATAAGAGTGCTCATATGTAAATGTTCGTGCATTTTACAATTGTGTATATACATTTTATATTCATAGTAGCTATAGGTGTCCATCCTTAATATTATTATTTTATTTATTCAGGCGATACTTTTGCCAGGGGGGTACCCGGTGAGTAGGAACACGAATATAGGGTGTCCATTTATTTTCGTCATATGAAGACTTACTAGTAAGTAATATTCTGACATAATTATACTTAATAAGGTTTGGTATTATGAAATTTTGTCATTAAAGTACTTGAAAAAGGGGGATTATTATAGTTGAAAACTTTTTATATGAAGTGTTAATATTTTATAAGGCTTGGTACATGCATTCATATATAGAAGAGTGTGATCGTAAATGTTCATGGTTGATTTTTGATGATGTTCATTGGCCTTATTCTGATTTTTTAATTATTTTAATCTAAATTTTATATTATTTTGTTCATTTATGCTAGTTGGTTTTTCTTTCTTTTCATTGGCTCATGTGTATATGCCTTAAGCATATAGATGCTATCCATTTTGTTATACTTAATGCTTTGCAAATTTTTATAAAATATTGACAGCCTCGTGTTAGAAATTATTATTCTTATGACCAAATATTATTTTACATTAATTTTTCAGGCATCCAGGAGGGGGGTCATGTGACTTCGTCA
Organism: Camponotus floridanus; assembly: GCF_003227725.1. NCBI lineage: Eukaryota > Metazoa > Arthropoda > Insecta > Hymenoptera > Formicidae > Camponotus > Camponotus floridanus. The sequence goes on along the minus strand of NW_020229615.1, from coordinate 39,151 downwards.
TATAAGGTATTCTTATTTGATTTTCAGGTAAGATCACTTTAAATTATTATTTGTGTTATGGGCCGCTAGTATTTGGTTAAATTTCGTTATTAGCTTATTATAAGTGAATATTTTATTTGTTAAGGTCTTATTATTCATTTATTATTGGTTATAAGAGTGGATGCATATATATATATATACATATATATATATATATATTCATATGTATAATTGTTAGAATTATTTTGTAGAATTTGAAGCTAGATTTTACTACCAAAATTTTGTTTCTGAAATTTTCTTATCGTTAATATTTTTATTAATTTATGGTCTAAGAACATATATTCATTTTTATTTGTTTTTAGGTGTCAACAGGTTTAGCAAGAAAAACAAGCAGTGCTGAATTAAAATGTTGATGGTCAAGGATATATTATTATTTCTAAGGGTAAGTCTTATTAAAATTTATGCAAATTCATTATTGTTATTATTATTGTTATTAGTGTTATTATTATTATTTGCATTTAAGCAATTTCAATTTTAATCATAGAGAATTATTAGTACCATATAATTTATTAGTTTTATCAATTGTTAAATTTTGGTTATTATCTTACGTTTTTATTTATAATTTTGTCTTTACAAGTTTCATAGGATATTTATTAAATATTCATTGTTAGTTGGGGATTAATATATATATATCTTGTAATTATTCAATGGCACTTAAATTATATTATTATAAATATTTTAACATTTATTATTCTTGTATTTGTTATGTTATCCTTGTGACGATATTAAGTCGGATACTAGTAATTTTGATTTTAATGATATTATTTAGAGGGAGAGTTCGTTTGATATTTATACGATTTTGTTTTGTATTTCGATTATTAGTATCGCGATATTATTTAGTGCATAGCTATTATTTATTTGGTTTTATGATTTATAGGTTATACTGGGAGCAGTATATCGATGGTCAATGGAAAATAAAATATTATCGTCGTGAGGGGTTACATCTATATACCCAATATGTTGGAATTATTATCCCAGAGATGTATACGAGAGCGTTTTCACCCAAGTTTGGACGTCATTTTTTTGATGAATTAGTCGACTAGTGTGGTGATCTACTTGGTCATGGTATCATAATTATATTATTTTTATAATTCTATTGTAAAAGATCTCGAAGTTACAACACTTTTGTTTGGTAAATTTGATTGTTAGCATCATATTTATACTTCTAGTGAGTAGGGACTGTTATTTTAGAACTATATACGGGAGCATATTAGGACGTGTACTTATTTTGATTAATTAATCGATTAGTACGTTGATCTACTTGGTAATGGGATCACAATTATGCCCTTAGTATATCTCTATTGTAAAAGATATCGAAGTTACAAACATTTTAAATTTTTGTTTTTGGGGTTGCCTTTAAAATTTTACTGCTAGAATAATCACCGGGGAAGCTACTAGAAGGTCGTCAGATTTTTATCGTTAATCTTTATTCGTTTAATGAATTATCCTAACAAAGTCTACGCCAAGTATTGGCTTTATTTTGTATTAATTGTTTTATTTCTTTTACAGGTTACCGAATGGGAGCGTACATGTATTTATATACGGGGAGGAAGAGGGTTGATGGATCAACATTTCTACGTCGAAAATTATAGGGGTTGTTTCAACGCATAATTTTATAAATATATATATATAAACATATATATATATATATGTTTTTAGTTAAGACATCGGTGTTGTAAGGATTTTTGATTATATAAGTATTTTTAATGGTACTACTATAAGACGTACCTATTAATATTATGTTATTATATTTTTAGCACGTTTTAATTATTATATTTTTAATTATTTAAAGGCGATTGTGTTGCTTTTATGATTATATAATATGCTTTGCCTGTCATGTACTATGCATATTAATTATTTAATCAATTCTGCCAAGTAATTTATCAAGTCTGTCGCTAAAATTTAATTATTAAATTTTATCGTTAATATTTGATTCTTCCAATTATATTTTATTATTGATGTTTCATTAAAATTTTGAGATTCGTTAACTAATTAATTTTTCTCTTTCAGGTGCAGGACTACCGTGGCTTTACTTTTAAATGATATTTGGATTTGTCGATGTCGAGGTGGATGATTATTAAAAATCGCTCACATCGCGGGATTTTATATAGATCTTGATTGTTAGTATTAATTTCTTTTTAGAGGAAGTTAAGGAATACAAGGTTTAAAATTATATTATTAATTAACAAGAATGTGTATACGTATATGTATCAAAATTTTAATATTGGTTTGTATGTCTTAAGATATTAATTTTATAAACGGCATACAATAAGATTTTATAAATGTTGATACTTTTGCTTTATATAAATGAAATATTGAATTATCATTGATCATATAATAATTTTAAATTTTGATTAATGCATTAAGATTTCGATTGTTCATATATCAAAATGATTTTATCTAATTTATTACAATTTGCTTAGGAATACTGTTGCTGGAAATATCTTTTATTAAATTCTCATTGGTCAAAGCATTGATTTCTCAAGGGATTATTATTTTGTCTTAGTTTATTCGCGATATCCGTGTAGGGCAAAAATCGTCGTGTTTAATATATGTACATGTATGTGTATTAATTGTATTTTTATTATATATTTTTCCTACACGTTATTAGAGAATATATATATATATATATTCATTGGGAAAAGGGAAGCTTATAAATCATTTCATATTTATGGTTTGATAATCGTGAAGAAATTACATAAGTAAGCGTAAATATTTCCCTTTATTTTATTATTTTACATATTTATAATGTTAACTTATTATTTCTTTTGTTAATTCTTATGCGTTAATTTTCATTGATATTATAAGGGATTGCATATATTAATTATACGAATTTAGTTTTCTATAACATGGCGATTGACTATTATTGTTAGTAATTTGCTTACGCGTATTTATTTATAATTGGGTTATGTAATATATGCATGTGTCCGATTTAAATATTATTAAAATTTATGTCCTTGGTTATTGGTAGGACATTTGTCATGAAATAATTTAGTATTAATGTACAGCGTTAAATTGAGAAATTTTATATTTTGATTATATTATCTTGGAGGGTCATTATCCTCTTCAATTATTTTATAGGAAATTGTATATAGACCTTTTATTAATTACGATTTTTCTTTTTCAGGTTTCTAGTGGTGAGAATCTACATTTAAGAGAGTGTTTACGCGGGAGAGAGAGAGAGATGTTCAAGCCTATGATTTGTGCTACAAGATTCCAACGATATATATATATAAGCATAGACGTTCTTATTATTATATTTTTATTTATTCTTTTGGTTCAACAAAATGTTTTATAAATTAATTTTATTTCATCGAGAAAAAAACTCTTATTAATTTCTGGTTAGCACATACTATATTTATTTAATAAATTCTGTATGTCATAAAGAATAGTTGGGGGACTTTTATTTATCCGACAGATCAAATAGAAACAGATACGGATTTTAATTTTATTTAATTTATTCTCTTGAATTTTAAGTCATTATATTTATAAATTTTGTTGATGATCAACAGGTACATTTTGTTGTTCCGTTTGGTGTATCTATGTGTATGTCTCATTTAATAATTAGGTTAGTAGGATCAATATAGCGATTTTATTTCAATATATGTAATAGAATTAATCATGATCAGATATATATATGTGGGTAGCGTATGTATATTTTGAGTAAAGTATAATTTGAGTGATATTTGAGTCTTATAGTTCTCCTAAATAGTAATGGAGATGTTAGACACAAAATTTCAGATATATATGTATATATAAGAGGCGGTATTTATGCTTGTTTAAAAATGTAATCTTATTTCAACAAATCTGTTGGTCATGGTATTAGAGTTTATTATTAGAAGTGTCATGTATAAGAGTTATAATTTTTCTTTTGAACGTATTGTACGTTTGTTCTCGGTTATTTGTTCGTAATGTAATGAGTACGTATTTTTACTGAGTGGCTTTATATGAATATATATATATGTCACTATTGTAAAGACGATTTTATTTAGTTTTTGTGCAGAGTTTATTTTATTAATTATTTGTATTAAGCATTTTTGCTTGTAAATCAAGTCTTTGCGTCTCCTTTTATATGGTTAGGTCCTTAAGGTTATACTGTTAATAATTATTTAAAAGGGGCTTGTGGAGCAATTCTATTAATGTTAATCGTTGAGGGTTTTGATTCTTACTTTATAAGAGTGTTTCTTGTCTCTACTGGAAAATATGGGATTACTAGATTTGGCTTATATCGATGGGTTTTCCTTTTACAGATTCTTAAAATTGGGGATCTATGTACGAGTATACGCGTATGAAGGCGGAAAATATTCTAACTATTTGAAGAGTGCGGATTATATATACTTATCGGAAGGATAATTGATTTTACACTTCACGATACTTTAACTAGAACTTAAATCTATTCTACGTAAGTATATATATTTTCTTTTTCTTTCTTTCATATATTGTTTTTTTTTTTATTTCATCTATTGTGGTTTTTTTTTGTTAACAAAATGAATCGTTATCGAATCTGTTTCATTACGATTGATTGTTTGAATAATGAAAGATATTTGTAAATATATATATATTCTAGATTTGAAATTCTTTACATTATTGTGGCTTTAAGATTTTCAATATTTTTAATTAAAGTTTATTCAATAAGTTTCCAATGATAACGGTTAGGTCCATTTTGTTAGATTTTGTCTATATATATATATATATATTTAAATATATTTGCTAATGCTGGTTTTACGGTTAGTTCCACTAGTATAACGAAATTTTATATAGAGTAATGACGATATGATAATATTATAACATTTTATTGATATTTTCTATAATTTTCAGGTATTCTGTAGCGACTTTCAATGAGTGTACTACACATATGCTGTCAGCGAGGGACAGATATATATATATAGACGTTATTATATAACAATAGTAGGTAAAGATTATGATATAGATATAGTTTTGGAATTTTAATATGCGATATAGTGTAGTATAAAGATTTTGAAAATTTTTCATTGCGGGACGTAACACCTCCCCCCTTAAAGAATCAAAATCCGATAGTTTTCAGAGGATTTTGATTTAGGGAGATTGAGTAGAGTTATCTAAAGTATTTATATGCTCTCTCAAGTGAGAGTAGGTTATAGGCATATTTACTTGGTTGGCGTTTTCCTCATGTTGTGCCTTCTTTCTGGGAGGCTTAACGGGAATTGGTTCCTGGGTGGTTACGTCTGGTGGTGCTGTGGCTTCCATATTTATAATCTGGTTGGCCGGTCTCTCAGGGGATGATGTTCCTCCAGAGTTGTTTTTTCGTTGTTTTTCAGGGTCCCGAGCCAGATGAAGTAACAAATTTGCGAGTGAACTCCATAATGCTCCGAACAGGTGAATACTACATCCATAGACAGTATGTAGGGCGTATCCGTGGATGATAGTGTCGATTGCAAGTTTCACTAGTCGGATGATCATGAATATGCCGACTATTCCGGCTGTTGCAGAGCCGAAATTTATAAATCCTTTCCATATTCTTGAGGCGGTACTTTCCACTATTTTGTTCAAGGAATTTTCGTCTAATAAGTTGTAGACTGATATTCCTTCAGTATTCATAGAGTGTCCAGTTAATCCTCTGGCTATAGCATTAAGCAGTGCTGGTTTCTCTGCAGGAAACATAATATGACTCCGTAATTTTTCAAGATCTTCCTCTGAGTATATTCCGCTCACCGCAAGGGGTCCTGGAGTTAGATATCTCCACGTCAGAGCGGCCATAGGTTTCAATTGATCTGGGGGTAATTGCCTAATTTGGATTTCAGGTGTGATTTGAATCCAGGTATCTTCGATGCGGTACAAGGTGGGTAATTCGATACTACATTCGCGTTCATTACCGATTTTAGTAACAATCCTTGATTTCGGTGTGATAAATAAGGATTCGTTACGTACGGTCACGGGTAATTCTATATAACATTTTCCCGTCTTTCTCACCTTTACCTCAACAGGTATACATTTAATTATCTGGACCGCTTCTCCAGTGGTCACAGCCATGTATCCTGGTCCTTTCATAAGCCGGTAGGCGAATTCGTCAGGTTGAAGCGTAGCGAACGACAACGCGTTCATTATTACTTGCCTTTCCAATTCGCATTTTTGCAAAATGACATTATTATACAGGGATGTCATTTGTTGTCTAACATGTTTCTCGATATACACGAATTTAGAATTCATGTAGGTAAATATATCAAGATTGTTCACAGGTATTGTTCCTCGAGTGGCAAATGTATTTCCTGGTTTAGCTTCCAGGATAAATAATTTTGGATGTTCGGTTCGTAAAAGAGTATAACCACATAGGGGCATCTCTGTGGTTGTCATGAGAGCGAAGGTGATTTCCTGGGTGACCAAACTATAGATAACAGGGGCTTCAGAAGTTTCCTCTGTGATTTTATTGGCGGGTCCTTCATACAGGACGTCGTATTGATGAAAATTGCAGGTGGTAGTTGGTATGGATTTCCAGAAGGTGTATCCGTCATCTGCATCTAGGCAAAAGCCATCGATGAGATCACAAGTTGTACCGGATTTTAATTTAATTTTCCCGGTATTTAACTGGATAGGAACATAGGAAGATTTCAGGGAAATTTTCACGGCTGCTTGGACGACGACGTCGTCCCATGTTCCGTATGGATCATTATATTGAGCTCCTTTACAGTATCCGTCAACTTGCACACGACCAGCTATGGTGAGGCTTCGGTATGTCGTGTGGTTAGCTTTTATACCGGTAACAAGGTTGCCGTTGCCAAAAGAAAGTGTTCCATCTTGGAGCATTCTCAGGCATTGAGAGTATCCAGTTTCATGCACATAGTCGGCTCTCCCATTATGAACTGCAGAAATATGCGAATGCATGCCGCAATGATAGATATTTCTGGATATTTCGACTTTACACTGTATGACTTCGGTGTAACTATAATCGGATAATTGGAGTAGTTGGATATGGACATCAGTGGTATTAGGTTTTCGTATGTTTAAGTCACATTCGCCAACATCAAGTAAGGAGACTGCCGTTATATTAAGGTGTTGTCCACCGCAATCAAATCCAATTAATGCGATGGTTTCGCCTAAGAGGATTAGTAGGATTAGAGGCTTCATGGTGGTCTGAAATTATTACAGTTCCAATTTGATGAGTATATAAGTAGATATATTAACTTCTGCGTACATAAATATCGGGTATAGTTATAGATAAGCGCATGTGGTTAACAGATTTGGTAGTCTTACAACTAAATGAGTACATATTCATACTAATAAGATATAGTTTGTAATTAGATATATATATATGTATGGGTATATAAAGATTTTTGACTCTAACAATAAAATCATATATGTATATGGATTTTTTCCTTTTTTTTTTATTATTTATTTTTTTTTTGTATATATTTTTTCCCTTTTCTTTCTGAATATTTTTATGCGTATATAATATGTGTATTTTATGATTTTTAAATCATACATGTATATATATATTCATGTTTTCTTAACATAGTATATAAGTGTGGATCATTGTGTTACGGTATTAGCTTATATAACTTATAATAGTAGAGTATAGATTTTAGGTCGGTAGGACAGTGAAATGAGGAGTGCATTTTAAAATTTTTCAAATTGACAAAGCTTCTGCCAAGGTCTCTAAGTCATTAGGGTCACTCCTCCTTTCTACTATTCCGTATTCTAAATCTAAAGTACCAGAGTTGACGGACAGTCCCACTAATCGTTTATAGGTGTCCTTCTGGTTCGCTCTAGTTACTTTTTCTATGAATATGTGGTAGGCTCGGAGGCACTTTGCGCACTCTTGGAGAGGACGACTCTCGCGACATAGTTTTCGACAGAGTTTACATTCCTCAGGCGGTACTGTTCCGTACTGGAACGTGTGCGAATATCGAGTTAAGACTCTATTGTAGACCTCGGGTTTATAACAATCGGTACATATAATATACGTGTTATTTGAATTTAACACATCGTGTGTCATAATAGAGACGCATTTTACATATAGGCTGTTAAAGAATGAATCCTCCAGTAGAGGATGTGTTGGTGTTTTTGTTTTCAATAGTGGGCACATTTTGCACCTTGTCCTTTTTAAGCCCGTAAGCCCTGCCTGTGTGTTCTGCAAAAAGCGAAAGCTTCCAATGAGTTTATATTTCCTCCATGGTCTCTTTCATATAAAGCTCGTTCGAGATAGGAGAAAATACACTCGGTGCAGTGCAGGATGGGACGGACAGTTTCCAAGGTGGATTTACAGTATTCGCAGGTAGGAAAGTTTAAGTTACCGTAAGTTACCCAATGGCAGATTACTAAATCGGGTTTGATTCTAAGTTGTCTAAGTCTATAGCAAGGACAACACATGCGGGTAGGGGTGCGGGTTTTACTGATATATCTTCTATAGAATATGATCTTTCGACAATGCGCTTTATGAAAGTTGGGAAAGTGTGAGGAAAATTGGTGAATGGGGTGGTTACAAGAAGGATCGCCGGCATTACTCATTATGAACCGATCTGTTAATAGTTTCGGCTCGTTATAAATTCTTGCATATGTTCTCCTTGTGAGTAATACAGGGTGCACCTTCTGCAGTCCCACAATGATGTGCACAAGGCTACAGGTCGAGCACATATGTAACATCTAAAGAGGGAGTAATAGGCTGGGGAGAAAACGGATACATAATGGTAGCTAAGGTATAAAAATTCTCCGTTTTCGAAAGGGACGCACGAGTAGCAATAAAGTTGGTCGGTGGAAAGGCTTTTATAAGCATCTAGTTCCTCGTGCACTAACCGGGATAGGATACTATAATCCTCGTCAGAAATCAATTCTAACAGTATATCCATTTAATTAGTTCCACCAGGGTGCTTCCCGTGTGCTAATTCTCTTTCTCTTTCTCCTTGCAAATAGCGCAAGAAACACCTTCGGCAATTGGTTATTGGTGTAATAGTTGATACATTATCATTGCACCGACTACATTTAGTTGTCTCTACATGGGGGAAGTTTTCGGTTAGGCTATGGTAGTTGATGCGATGTAGTGGAAAGTCAATGTACTGTTGACATCTGTTACAGTAATGGTTTCCCGTTTCGCTACAGTAACCGTCGAATTCTTCGTGTATTACTAGATAAGGGGTGCCTGAAGATGATTGGGACAACATATTTATGAGGTGGACGAGGAAGGTCCCTGCTCAATAGATGGAAGGTTATTAGGGGCGGTGTCCCGAAGGATTTGTACAAGGTTCCTGATACATATGAGACAGGTAGAGAGGGGTCTTGCTATGGAGATTGGGCGTTGGCAATATATACACAGGGTTCGGTAGGGATGAGGGGCGAAGGAAATGATGTGTGAATCGATAGGAAGAAAGAATCGTTGGTTAGAGGGAGTATGTAGGAGGCAATAACATGCACAGCAATAATGATGTAAATTATTTAGATTTAGATAACCGTGTAATTTAATGCATACGACATTAGAAAGTGGTTGAGTCATTATAAAGAGTCAATTGCGTATGGTGCGGACAGCGTAAGGATATTGTAGATACAGTAGAGACATTGATTTAATGCTCTCAGGGTGATAAGTGAATGGAGACAAAGACTACAATAAAGATTAAGGTGGAGTGGTCCCAGAGAGATGAGATGGATAAGTACTAAAGGAAATTGTGTCGTAGGATGAGGGATTTGAGAGTAACAAGATTCACATATAAGGATATTTAGAGCGGGGGCGCGATATCCTCTTACTTTTAGGCAACACGCGGTGCCGGTGAGGGGCATACTCTAAGGCATGGGGGTTCGATTATGGGTATCTAGAACGAGAGGGTAATCGTAGTCGTCAAGCGAAAGTGTTGCGGCGTGAAGCGCGTCGAGAAACTCACGGCCAACAGTTACGCAGGACACGCACTCGTTGATTGGGCTGATTTTCGTTACGACAGCACCGCACGAAGAGCAGTATTCATCTGCGGCTGTATGACCATTGACGAAAAAATGTTTCTGCATGTATCGGTACGTCTGTATGATTATGGTCGGGCGAAGTTTAGAGTAGCACTTTGTGCATAAATTGGTCTCGTCGTCTAGGTTGAGTGCCCCTACCACATGTATGCAATGAGCATACAGGAAGGCTTGTTGCACACGCCTCAAGGAAGCGGCGTCCGGCCTCGGCTGAATAGGCCGTCTATGCCAAAGCATCTGTAAAAATGAGAAGGTTAAATTATTATTTCATCCAGGTTGAATATTTGACAGTTTTATTTTGTTTACGTGGACTAGTCGGGCTTGTCTCCCGACTTTGAGTTTGACGTTAGGGGGTAAAATTTCGAGCACTTCATGAGGGCCCGTGTATTGGTCTGAGAATTTCCCTTTCTGTGGTTCCTTTAATAGAAATACATACATTCCTCTTTCTAATTGCTGTGGGTTCTGGTTACGATCGTAATACTTTTTACTTCTTTCTTTAGCTTGTATGAGGTTCAATCTAGCTTGTCTTTGTAAATCGTTGATTTTATTAAAGAGGTTAGTTATATATTCATGATACGTAGGTTCGATATTCTCTTCGATAATAGGATGGGCTGAGGGTAATCGGGCTATTCGTCCGAAAACTAACTCGTAAGGTGAGTATCTTGTGCCTTCGTGAACGCTGGTGTTATACGAAAACATGGCAAGTCTGATATATTCATCCCAATTTGTTTCTTTGTCTATCTGGGTTTTCAGATACTCAGTCAGCACATGATGAGATCTTTCCAAGGATCCATTAGACTGTGGATAATATGCGGTAGTTCTAAAATGTTGGATATGAAATCTCTTGGTTAATTGTCGCATTAAGGCAGACAGGAAGTTCGTTCCTTGATCGGTTAATATGGCACGAGGTGTACCATAAATGCAAATAAAATCTTTCGTGAAAGCGTCTGCAATTGTTAAGGACGTAGCTTCTCTTAATGGTACGGCGATAGAATATTTAGTTAGTAAATCTTGCATTGTTAGTATGTATTGGTTGCTTTTGGTGGTTATGGGTAGAGGGCCCATAATGTCTAAAGATAATTTATCGAAAGCGGAACCGGGAGTATCCGTGATAACCATAGGTTGTTTAGTTTTTACTCTGGTTAATTTCTTTAATTGACAATCGCGGCAATTTCTAATAAATTCTTGAATGTCTTTTTTCATAGTTTTCCAATAATACTGAGGTCTAAGACGATTGTAGGTTTTCGTCACGCCTTTATGTCCACCAACAGCGGAGGCATGTTTTCTGAAATTAGGGTTTGTCGATTGTTTATTTCAGGTGTTTGGATTAAGTCCAAACATATTGTTATGTAAATTGGTAATTCTTGTAGGTGTCTTTTAAGTTGATTTAAGATGTATGACCATGGAAGGTCATCGAAACGTTCGGTCTTATTGATACTCAAGGAAGGAAGTCCGATTTCGGTAATGACGTCTACTAAAGAACGCAAGCAATTTTTAAGATTTTGAGCTTCTATGAGGGTTCGTCGTCGTGCTTGATAGGGAGGGTGTTACGTTTTGAGATTTCGTTGTTACGTCTCGATCGTAACTTCTCACGTATTTATTTGTTACGCAATTGTAACTTCTCTCTATTTCTTTTTCAGGGCAACCTGCCAAGCCGGCTATACCCTAGGACGCCGAGAGACTAAGAATCTTTTGCGCTTCTTTCAGGAGAGGGATTGACGATGGGAAATAAATTAGGTGCGTTGAACCTGACCCAATTTATCCTTTTTGATCTGTTTTCTTTTATTAGTTTACTTCCTTAGAGCTTTACAAATTTTTATTATTGTTATTATTGTTATTATTTGACAGTTGTAGATAGTGTATATCGTTATACGTATAGATGTGTGTATGTAGTTAATGTTCTTCTCTATAGCATTCCTAAGGCGATATCTAGATATGGTTATTATTCGCGGTTGTTGAAGAAATTATCTCGCTGCAAGTATTCGTAGATCTCGATAAAATCTTCGTCCGTTAGTCCTGCGAGGGGTTGGATACTGCTTGGTAAGACTAGGTCCTCTGGTTCCGGGTAGAAATTTGGTTCAGGGGGATCCAGAACTTGACCTGGGTTGGATGGACCAGCCTCAGTTTCTGTGCTTTGTTCTATGGGTCTTCGTTCTTCCGGTATGGAAGGAAGATCTTCCGGTGTCCTGACCGGCGAGTAGCTGGGATCAGATGAATCCTGGAAGGGGGAGTAATTGGGCGATGGCGGCCTGGCTCTGGGCTGTTGTTCCTCTTGAAGAACCGCTGGAGGGTTTCGGGGAGGACGATAAGGGTATGCGCGGGAGGGCGCGAAACTACGCACTGGAGAGTACCTTGTTACTCTGCTTGTTAAGTCGTTCTCGTCGGCAAACAACTGACGAGCTGTAGGGAGCCTAAGTACCGACCGGGAGGCACGCCTGCGGCGTACACCAGCGGCACGGAGGGGAATTTCGCGTCCAACGGAAGAAGTTCGGCGGGGGTTAACCATCTACCGAGGGAATATGACTATTTAGTATATTTGATGCGATTGATTTAACACAAAAGGGGTTTACTTACGATGATGCGTAGAAAGGTACCTGTTAAGATGAATGGTTTTATAAGGTAAATGTAGTCACAGCAAGGTGGTTCATAGAGTTAGGACGAATAATACGGCTTAATGAATTATTGTGAGATAAACGAACGTAGATTATGATGGTATATCTCGCTCGTTCTCATGTAATGGTTGAAACGTTCGGCTATATACAGTTCATTGGGGTACAGCAATTAATGATTTATTTAATATATTTTGAATTTTTCAGGGGCATGCGGTTGCACCGAGAGGTCCGGAGATTCAGGGGGTACAGACAAGGATACGGGTAAGAGCGGCTGGCTTACTTCAGATAAGTATAAAATTCATAAAATGTTTTCGATAGTTAACTTGTAAGCCAGTGCATAAATTCTATTATTTCGACAGATCCTCTAGGAGCGAGTCTTAGATTCTGAGTCTAGTATCGATGTGCAAGACGTCACGTCACAGCGGCACAGGATCCACGGAGAAATTCTTTCAGAGAAGCTCTCCGTGAAAGCGGCAGAGGAGTAGAATTTACTACTCAATGCACATCGAGTGACTAACTCGAACGACGCTACACTCTAGGATACGCTTCGAGCGTTCTCAGAGGATCGGTTGAAATTTAAATAATTCAACTCGAAAGAAAAATTTAAAGTCTGTATACGGGCAAGTAAGATTCTGGGAAAATTGTCAATAGGCCTAGAATAAATCGAACTAATATACAAAGTTATTATCAAGGTTGATTAAGAATGATTATTATTTTATTATTTCCTTACCGGATGACGGGATCAATGGATGAATGCAGGCACCGCTGCTCCTTCCCTGGGTTGCTCGACCTCGGTGAGAACCTGAAGAAGTGGCAAGGCAGCGCAGAGAATGGCCAAAGAGTCAGAGGTTGCTGGATGGTAGCACTTTATTAAAGTGTTAATGTTGATACAGCTCTCTTAATAGAGATTGAGACTAAGTCCCGAAAGAAAAAATCAAAATCGCGACTAAGTTATTTTCGAATAAGTTAAGGTGTCCGGTAGGCTTCTAGGTTTTTCCTCTTCGAGAGCTGGAGATCTGATGGGCGTAGAGAGAGCTGAGACACAGGCGAGCTAATGGCGAGAGCTGTGTTAGAGGCTGACCGACTTGTCTAAAAGGCCGGAGAGAGCAGCTGGGGTGCCTTAAATACCTTCCTCTGGTTCGACGTTTAATGGTAGGGAGAGGAGGTGGGCCTCTTCGGTGATTGGTGGGTCGGCTGCTGGAGCTATCCCTTCCTGCTATGAGTTTGCGATGTGGTGGGTGAGAGTTTCGTGGTAGGGATTGCAAGTCTTGAGTCTTAGATTTATTAAATAATTTTAGAATAATTTTTAATAATGATTTTTAACAATCAGAATTTTTTATAATATCATATTTATGTCATTAGAAAATTTGAGTTCGATTTATAGCAATTGTTTAAATTTTAAGTGATATTTTGGTAAATTCTGATGTATTAAACCATTATTATTACAATGATTTTTACAATGGTGCATATATAGTTAAAATTAATAATTAGTGAAAATTAATAATTAGTAAATTAATAATTAGTAATAATTAGTAAAGAAAAATTTAGCATTTGGATTGCAGATTCTAACGCAACGGATGCGAAGATGGCTTATCTCTTTTTCTAAAAATAGATATGCTGGATGTCCTTCGAAGAATGCTCACTGCATTCTTTCTCTTTATAAGACACATTAGTAACAGTAATATTTTTTAATGAATTACCTTTTAAAATTCGTTTACGTGGTTTAAATTGGCATATTACACGTATTATTTCCAGGTTTAATAATTATCTTAAGACTAATTATTAAGATTTATCATTTACAAGATATATTTTTATTTATTTAATAAAGGCTTTAACAATTAGAATTTTTGTGGTTTTATATGTATATATTTTAAAATTTTCAAAGTCGACTTTTAATGATTACTCAAGTCTATGAATAATATTTTAATAAATTCTAATGCGTTAAGCCATTATTATTACAATAAATTTTACAATAAGAATATATGGAAATTAATTATCGCTTCGCTTAATAGTTATTATGTCGCTAAAAGAAATTTTATTCTTACAATTCTCGGAACAACGTATGAAAAAGCGGCTCGTTTTACTTCTAAGAATGATCACGACGGATGTGCTCGAAGAATTCATTGCACGCTCTACCGTGATCTTTTATTCAAGAGGTCTTTTGATTCTGACAATATTTTATTCTTTGAAGATTTTCATTTGGGCGACTTTTATATTAGCACATATATATATATATATATATGTATAGATATGTATTCGCATATTGCTTATGAAAATTGATTTCAGCAAGTTTTTACTGAATCGTATTTAATAATCATCGTATAAGATTAATAATTATTGTATAAAATCTTGGGGTTATTAATATTAATTATTTGTTAATATTCGTAATATATATATATATATGTTTTGTGTGCTGATTAATTTTGTCGCGGTAGCAGTCTATTATATCTCCTCCTTTGTTTTATTGTTAAATTTGTTACAAAATGTATATGCATATAGTATGCATATACATATAGGGATATTGTTGGACAAGTTAATATATATATGTTAATTTCTATCGCGAAACTTATTTATTATATTTATACCTTTATTTTATTGGATTTTGTTATAAAGTATATATGCGTATATGCGAATTTATTCAATTTACACGTCACATATAGTATGCATATATATGGGGATATTTCTGGACAGTTAATATATATATGTGTCAATTTCTATCGCGACGCGTATTTATTGTATTTATACCGTTATTTTATTGAGTTTGGTTATAAAATATATATGCGTATATGTAAATTTAGTCAATTTGTATGTTACATATAGTATGCGTATATATAGGGATAATTTTGGACAAGTTAAGATATATATTTGTAAATTTCCATCGCAACGCTTATTTATTGTATTTATACCTTTATTTTATTGAGTTTTGTTATAAAATATATATGCGTATATGTAAATTTATTCAATTTATATATTACGTATAGTATGCATATATATAGGGAGATTTCTGGACATGTTAATATATATATGTGTCAATTTCTATCGCGACGCGTATTTATTGTATTTATACCGTTATTTTATTGAGTTTGGTTATAAAATATATATGCGTATATGTAAATTTATTCGATTTATAGGTTACATATAGTATGCATATATATATAAAGGTGTATATTTTTATCTATTAATATATGTTAATTTTTCGTCCTGACGATTGTTTATTACGTCTCTACTTTTATTTTATTGGATTTTGTTATAAAATATGTATGCATATGTGTATATGTAGTCAGTTCATATGTCACATATAGTATGCATATATATGTATATAGAGGTATATGATACTGGATAATAGTATAATATTAATAGAGAATACTTTGTTAATGCTTAATTATAAAAGAGAAGTCGATGTATTAATTTGGTTTGCATTCATGCGAGCGCGAATTTAGATCTTCCCTCTGCCTTTAGGTCGGGAGAGGATGTTTAAAAATTCCAATGGAGATAACGCGACGTGCTGGACTTGGCCTTGCACGCTTGTTCGACTCGTAGAGTTATACGCATAATATTCTTTGTGCAATATTATTCGTAAGTACACGTATTATTTCTCTATTTCTCTCGTGTTTTCACGTTTTATTTCCTTTGACTTAATGATATATGTATATTATGCATGGTAAGAAGTTGCTGTCATTATATTCATTGTTGAAATTTTTTATTTTTATTTAATAAAGTTTTTGAATTTAGATTCTATTTTTCGAGTGTTATTTCACACGTTATGCAGCTGGGCCTTATTCATTTCTCGGAAGATTTTAGTCTTACATTATTAAATTTGCATATGTTCATATGCACGTATATATATATATATATATATATATATATATATATATATATATATATATATACGTATAAGAGTGCTCATATGTGAATGTTCGTGCATTTTACAATTGTGTATATACATTTTATATTCATAGTAGCTATAGATGTCCATCCTTAATATTATTATTTTATTAATTCAGGTGATACTTTTACCCGGTGAGTAGGAACACGAATATAGGGTGTCCATTTATTTTCGTCATATGAAGACTTACTAGTAAGTAATATTCTGACATAATTATACTTAATAAGGTTTAGTATTATGAAATTTTGTCATTAAAGTACTTGAAAAAAGGGGGATTATTATAGTTGAAAACTTTTTATATGAAGTGTTAATATTTTATAAGGCTTGGTACATGCATTCATATATAGAAGAGTGTGATCGTAAATGTTCATGGTTGATTTTTGATGATGTTCATTGGCCTTATTCTGATTTTTTAAATTATTTTA
Source organism: Camponotus floridanus (assembly GCF_003227725.1). Lineage (NCBI taxonomy): Eukaryota > Metazoa > Arthropoda > Insecta > Hymenoptera > Formicidae > Camponotus > Camponotus floridanus. Next base: position 22,274 of record NW_020229615.1, on the reverse strand, counting down.
ATCTAAATTTTATATTATTTTGTTCATTTATGCTAGTTGGTTTTTCTTTCTTTTCATTGGCTCATGTGTATATGCCTTAAGCATATAGATGCTATCCATTTTGTTATACTTAATGCTTTGCAAATTTTTATAAAATATTGACAGCCTCGTGTTAGAAATTATTATTCTTATGACCAAATATTATTTTACATTAATTTTTCAGGCATCCAGGAGGGGGGTCATGTGACTTCGTCATATAAGGTATTCTTATTTGATTTTCAGGTAAGATCAATTTAAATTATTATTTGTGTTGTGGGCCGCTAGTATTTGGTTAAATTTCGTTATTAGCTTATTATAAGTGAATATTTTATTTGTTAAGGTTTTATTATTCATTTATTATTGGTTATAAGTGTGGATGCATATATATATATATACATATATATATATATATATTCATGTGTATAGTTGTTAGAATTATTTTGTAGAATTTGAAGCTAGATTTTACTACCAAAATTTTGTTTCTGAAATTTTTTAATCATTAATATTTTTATTAATTTATGGTCTAAGAACATATATTCATTTTTATTTGTTTTTAGGTGTCAACAGGTTTAGCAAGAAAAACAAGCAGTGCTGAATTAAAATGTTGATGGTCAAGGATATATTATTATTTCTAAGGGTAAGTCTTATTAAAATTTATGCAAATTCATTATTGTTATTATTATTATTTGCATTTAAGCAATTTCAATTTTAATCATAGAGAATTATTAGTACCATATAATTTATTAGTTTTATCAATTGTTAAATTTTGGTTATTATCTTACGTTTTTATTTATAATTTTGTCTTTACAAGTTTCATAGGATATTTATTAAATATTCATTGTTAGTTGGGGATTAATATATATATATCTTGTAATTATTCAATGGCACTTAAATTATATTATTATAAATATTTTAACATTTATTATTCTTGTATTTGTTATGTTATCCTTGTGACGATATTAAGTCGGATACTAGTAATTTTGATTTTAATGATATTATTTAGAGGGAGAGTTCGTTTGATATTTATACGATTTTGTTTTGTATTTCGATTATTAGTATCGCGATATTATTTAGTGCATAGCTATTATTTATTTGGTTTTATGATTTATAGGTTATACTGGGAGCAGTATATCGATGGTCAATGGAAAATAAAATATTATCGTCGTGAGGGGTTACATCTATATACCCAATATGTTGGAATTATTATCCCAGAGATGTATACGAGAGCATTTTCACCCAATTTGGACGTCATTTTTTTGATGAATTAGTCGACTAGTGTGGTGATCTACTTGGTCATGGTATCATGATTATATTATTTTTATAATTCTATTGTAAAAGATCTCGAAGTTACAACACTTTTGTTTGGTAAATTTGATTGTTAGCATCATATTTATACTTCTAGTGAGTAGGGACTGTTATTTTAGAACTATATACGGGAGCATATTAGGACGTGTACTTATTTTGATTAATTAATCGATTAGTACGTTGATCTACTTGGTAATGGGATCACAATTATGCCCTTAGTATATCTCTATTGTAAAAGATATCGAAGTTACAAACATTTTAAATTTTTGTTCATGGGGTTGCCTTTAAAATTTTACTGCTAGAATAATCACCGGGGAAGCTACTAGAAGGTCGTCAGATTTTTATCGTTAATCTTTATTCGTTTAATGAATTATCCTAACAAAGTCTACGCCAAGTATTGGCTTTATTTTGTATTAATTGTTTTATTTCTTTTACAGGTTACCGAATGGGAGCGTACATGTATTTATATACGGGGAGGAAGAGGGTTGATGGATCAACATTTCTACGTCGAAAATTATAGGGGTTGTTTCAACGCATAATTATATATATATATATATATATAAACATATATATATATATATGTTTTTGGTTAAGACATCGGTGTTGTAAGGATTTTTGATTATATAAGTATTTTTAATGGTACTGTTATAAGACGTACTATTAATATTATGTTATTATATTTTTACGCGTTTAAATATTTAATTATTATATTTTAATTATTTGAAGGCGATTGTGTTGCTCTTTGTGATTATATAATATGTTTTGCCTGTCATGTCCTATGCATATTAATTATTTAATCAATTCTGTCAAGTAACTTATCAAGTCTGTCGTTAAAATTTAATTATTAAATTTTATCGTTAATATTTGATTCTTCCAATTATATTTTATTATTGATGTTTCATTAAAATTTTGAGATTCGTTAACTAATTAATTTTCTTTTTCAGGTGCAGGACTACCGCGGCTTTACCTTTGAATGATATTTGGATTTGTCGATGTCGAGGTGGATGATTATTAAAAATCGCTCACATCGCGGGATTTTATATAGATCTTGATTGTTAGTATTAATTTCTTTTTAGAGGTAGTTAAGGAATACAAGGTTTAAAATTATATTATTAATTAACAGGAATGTGCATACGTATATGTATCAAAATTTTAATATTGGTTTGTATGTCTTAAGATATTAATTTTATAAACGGCATACACTAAGATTTTATAAACGTCGATACTTTTGCTTTATATAAATGAAATATTGAATTATCATTAATCATATAATAATTTTAAATTTTGATTAATGCATTGAGATTTCGATTGTTCATATATCAAAATGATTTTATCTAATTTATTACAATTTGTTTAGGAATACTGTTGCTGGAAATATCTTTTATTAATTCTCATTGGTCAAAGCATTGATTTCTCAAGGGATTATTATTTTGTCTTAGTTTATTCGCGATATCCGTGTAGGACAAAAATCGTCGTGTTTAATATATGTACATGTATGTGTATTAATTATATTTATATATTTTTCCTACACGTTATTAGAGAATATATATATATATATTCATTGGGGAAAAGGAAGCTTATAAATCATTTCATATTTATGGTTTGATAATCATAAAGAAATTACATAAGTAAGCGTAAATGTTTCCCTTTGTTTTATTATTGTATATATTTATAATGTTGACTTATTATTTCTTTTGTTATTACAAGGGATCCTATATATGTATCTATTAATTATACGAATTTAATTTTCTATTACATGGCGATTGATTATTATTGTTAGTAATTTGCTTTACGCGTATTTATTTATAATTAGGTTATGTAATATATGCATGTGTCCGATTTAAATATTATTAAAATTTATGTCCTTGGTTATTGGTTGGACATTTGTCATGAAATAATTTAATATTAATGTGCAGCGTTAAATTGTGAATTTTTATATTTTGATTATATTATCTTGGAGGGTCATTATCCTCTTCAATTATTTTATAAGAAATTGTATATAGACCTTTTATTAATTACGATTGTTCTTTTTCAGGTTTCTAGTGGTGAAGATCTACATTTAAGAGAGAGTTTACGTGGAAAAAAGAGAGAGATGTTCAAGCCCATGATTTATGCTACAAGATTCCAACGATATATATAAGCATAGACGTTCTTATTATTATTATGTTTTATTTATTCTGTTGGTTCAACAAAATGGTTTATAAATCAATTTTATTTCATTGGAAAAAAAAAAACTCTTATTAATTTCTGGTTAGCACATATTATATTTATTTAATAAATTCTGTATGTCATTTATTCAATTTATTCTCTTGAATTTTAAGTCATTATATTTATAAATTTTATTGATGATTATAAGGTACATTTTGTTGTTCCGTTTTGTGTATCTATGTGTATGTCTTATTTAATAATTAGGTTGGTAGAATTAACATAGTGATTTTACTTCAATATATACATTTGTGTGTTAATAGAATTAATTATAATCAATATACGTATAGTGTATATATAGTTTAAATAAGGTATAATTTGAGTAATATTTAAGTCTTATAGTTTTTCTAAATAGTAATGGGAATGTTAGACGCGAAATTTCGGATATATATGTATATATATAAGAGACGGTATTTATACATACTTAAAAATGTAATGTTATTTTAACAAATCTGTTGGTCGTGGTATTAGAGTTTATTATTAAAAGCGTCGTGTGTAAGAGTTATAATTTTTCTTTTGAACGTATTGTACGTTTGTTCTCGGTTATTTGTTCGTAATGTAATGAGTACGTATTTTTACTGAGTGGCTTTATATGAATATATATATGTCACTATTATAAAGACGATTTTATTTAGTTTTTGTGCAGAGTTTATTTTATTAATTATTTGTATTAAGCATTTTTGCTTATAAATCAAGTCTTTGCGTCTCCCTTTATATGGTTAGGTCCTTAAGGTTATATTGTTAATAATTATTTAAAAGGGCCTTGTGGAGTAATTCCATTAATGCTAATCGTTGAGGGTTTTAATTCTTACTGTATAAGAGTGTTTCTTGTCTCTACTGGAAAATATGGGATTATTAGATTTGGCTTATCGATTGGTTTCCTTTACAGATTCTTAAAATTGGGGATCTATGTACGAGTATACGCGTATAAGGCGGAAAATATTCTAACTATTTGAAGAGTGCGGATTATATATACTTATCGGAAAGATAATCGATCTTACACTTTACGATACTTTAACTAGAACTTAAATCTATTCTACGTAAGTATATATATTTTCTTTTTCTTTTCTTTCATATATTGTTTTTTTTTTGTTATTTCATCTATTGCGTTTTTTTGTTGACAAAATGAATCGTTATCGAATCTGTTTCATTACGATTGATTATTCGAATAATGAGAGATATTTGTAAATATCTATATATTTTAGATTTGAACTTCTTTACATTATTATGGCTTTATGATTTTTAATATAGTTAATTAAAGTTTATTCAATAAGTTTCCAATGATAACGGTTAGGTTCATTTTGTTAGATTTTGTCTATATATATATATATATTTAAATATATTTGCTAATGCCGGTTTTACGGTTAGTTCTACTAGTATAACGAAATTTTATATAGAGTAATAACGATATGATAATATTATAACATTTTATTGATATTTTCTATAATTTTCAGGTATTCTGTAGCGACTTTCAATGAGTGTACTACACATATGCTATCATCGAGGGACAGATATATATATATAGACATTATTATATAACAATAGTAGGTAAAGATTATGATATAGATATAGTTTTGGAATTTTAATATGCGATATAGTATAATATAAAGATTTTGAAAATTTTTGTTGCGGGACGTAACACTACTGAATTACATAGAAATGAATGATTTTAATCCGAATAACGCACGCCTATACGACGTAATAACGTGAATTAAACGCTTTTTTCCGGGATATCATATGATGATGCAAACTACTGAATTACATAGAAATGAATGATTTTAATCCGAATAACGCACGCCTATACGACGTAATAACGTGAATTAAACGCTTTTTTCCAGGATATCATACAATGATGCGAAATTCTGAACTAACCAGAAATAAAAACTTTCTTTCCGAATAACGCACGTCTATACGACGTAATAACGTGAATTAAACGCTTTTTTCCCGGATATCATGCAATGATGCGAAATTCTGAACTAACCAGAAATAAAAACTTTCTTCCCGAATAACGCACGCCTATACGACGTAATAACGTGAATTAAACGCTTTTTTCCGGGATATCATACAATGATGCGAAATTCTGAACTAACCAGAAATAAAAACTTTCTTTCCGAATAACGCACGCCTATACGACGTAATAACGTGAATTAAACGCTTTTTTCCGGGATATCATGCAATTGTTACGTCCCGCTACAAAAATTTATTTTAAATATATAATCAATATATAATCACATTACATTACTACTTATATACTCTCTCGAGTTAGTTTTTTGCTATTATATAATCGAATAATAATATAAAATTATAGAAGATCAAAATGCTGTATTATTCATACAAAGAGAATATTTCTAAAAATACTTCATTCACTCTTTATATGAAGAAAACTCAGTTATATTTAATTATTCTATATAATGAACCCACATTACATGTGCAAAAGATTCTTTAAATTCATATTAAAACTCTATAGTAAATAGCACATTGATCTTCTTGCCTTATTTTTCATAAAATATAAATTGCAATAAGCCTGCATGGCTTAAGAGATGAAACGCGCCTATAAAACTTCAACACTATTTACTCTCAATGCGCCTATATAACGTTGATCATATATACATACAGTAAAATTCTATATTAAATACTTTAATACTAATCTTATATTATTTTCAGCTCTTATAAGGGGATCAAAAACGCTATAATACAAATAATTCACTCTAATTACTGCTATTACAATATTCTTTCGCCTAGAAAAGCATTATAATTCATATTAAATAGCCTTATTGATCTTCCTTCTATTAAGCGCCTGCAAAACCGCAGCCGTTTATACTCTTAAAGCGCCTACAGACTCTATATCGTATATACAAACGCCTAAAAACTTATACCTTTAATACAGTATAAGCAGCGCCTACAGAATAGTAACCTCTTATACTTTTAAAGAGCCTGCAAGACTTCAACCCTTTCTACATGGGATGGTAAAGTCAATTCCTACTTTACCGACCAAGGATAAATGATAATATAGGAAATTCCTACCTTACCGACTGATGATAAAACAGATTTCTACTTTACCGACTCTTTGTTACCGACACTTTTCTACCTTACCTACCTATGGTAACTTACCAACCCAACGACTTACCGACCTACCAGTTACCGACGTTCTACCAGGAGCATACCTCTTTTATGAATATGCTACCCTGATACTTTAAAATTTTAAAACTTTAATTTTAAAGATATTAACCAACAAACATATATATATTTATATATATTCTTTCACTAGGAGCATGCCTCTTTCATATACATGCTATCCTAATACTTTAATTTTATTTAAATTCAGAAGTTACCGACATACTAACTTACCGACTTACCGACGTATACCTCCTATGAGAATATACTATCCTGATACATTATAAATCTTTAAACCCAAATTTTGAGGACCACAGCCGAATATTTACACATGTTTTTACATAATTCCATATATTTTCGACTCCCTAATCTATAGGGAGGTCCAAATGTTAAATTCCATTATTCTTACAAATTTTGAAGTCTTGTTGGTAAAACATATTTCTTATACGTACACATACTATAGATACTTTTATTTAGCCGTCTACATATACTATATATGCGTTACTAAATACGCATATTCATATTGTTTATAACAAAGATTCGACCATGAGCTCATCAGTTAAATAATTTATAATAATTTAAAGATAAGCCGATGCGATAATTTGGCGACGCAAATCTATTGTAATCGAAGGACACCTGTCACATAAATTATACGAAAAAATATCGAATGTCACTGATAACCTTCAAGAAAAATATCAAGTATCAGAAGAATTGTTGCCAAAAGTGACTCATCGATGACTCACCGCATCCGGTTGCATCAGAATTTTTGCTACTTCCTGATTGGCTACTCTACTTCCCCCACCACCTCAAGACCCAAAAACGGGGACGCAATCATCATTCAAACGCCTACGCAAAATTGCGCACGCATCACCCTTCTACCGATGAAAAGCTGCGCACGCATCCAATTTTAAGAGGGGAACCAATCATCAGAGACTCCGCCCTGCGAAAAGGAACCTGCTCCCACTCTGCGACAATTGCCCAAAAAGTAGGAATCCCGTTATAAAAACCCATGCAGAGCGACTCTCTTCGCATTTGACACTTAGCTCTTTCGAATTATAAAATCTGTACTACACCAGCGACATATCTAGAGCATCAGACGCTTTGCTCTTTTGATCCCAAAAATCCACGTCACATCTTCGAGATATCACGAGACTCTACAGAGCCAAAAATTATAAGAGCAGTCGAATCTTTGACTTTCCACTTTCGGAAGCAAAGCAAATAAAGTTATTTTAAAATCTTCGAGTGTCACTTGTCATTGGCTCCTTCAACTCTCCTACAGCGACGTCACCGAGGTAGACTGTCCTCCCTGGAGATCTTCAACTTTACTCTGCAGTACTCATTGGTAAGTACATATTACTTTTACTTATTACTTACTTCTATTCTCATTCGCTCTCGTGGTATTCTATTAAACTATTCTATTAAACTATTCTATTAAACTATTCTAGTAAACTATTATCTTTCATCAACAACCAATCAAATTATTCGGTTGAATTATTAAAGACTCATTAAAAAGCTTCATTATAAAGACGAATTTATAATCGCTTTCAATTTCCGAACAGACCTTCTTAAGTACATTCATGAAAATCACATATAATGGTAGTATGTCTGTCTCTTTTTATCACTAGATTCTCGGCGCGAGATTCAAACGAATATTATTAAAGGAATCATTTTAACTATTTGATTGAAGGCTAAGCAAGCCGATACGGTATTTATCCTTCCATTTTCCAGTACCTCTGTATTCCTTCAGCTTTATAATAAACGAAATAAAAAGCAATCTATTTCCCTACCTACCGAAAGTCCAGAAATTTCTACGAATCTACATATATTTTTCATGTATAATATATAAGGAGTTGGGGAACCTGCCATTTTATTTTACCATATTTCATGGCAGTCCGCCATTTTGTGAACAACTTTCAATAGTACATCGCATATTCTTATTGAAGCAATTTGCCAATGATTTAATTCACTTTTATTGACTTTATTATTTTATTTCATTTTAACAAATTAATTAATTTATTTTATTTAAAATTATATTTGTATGACTCATCGTCGTATGACTCATCATATAATTTATTGAAATATTCTGTTAACGAACACCTGCTGTATGACTCATCATCGTATGATTCATCATTGTATGACTCATTTTTATTTTATTTTATATTCGTATGATTCATCATTGTATGACTCATCATAAAATTTATTATAATAATTAAATTCATTTATTAAATTAAAATCTTTTATTAAATTGAACATTTGGCAATTTGAATTATTTTAATTTGAATTATTTTATTTTATTATATGAAACATTTTATTCAAATCAATTGATTTCTTGTATTTCATGAACTGTTGCCGCATCTGCGCGATACTTTACCGCTGCATCTGCGCAACTCTATTTTAATTATTTGCGATGGTATATAATTAACATGTCTCCTTATATGATCTTCTCTCTCTAATATACTGGACAGCTTCATCTTTCTCTGATCTGCTATATGTACCAACGACCAAGGAGAGAAACCAAAGAATAAATATGTACTAAAGGATATTAAATAAATATACAAATTTGTACTTTTCCTACAATAAAGTGAATCTTTATTTCTTAACACGCACGATCCACAAGCATAATCCTTCGGAAAGCAGATAAATCCAGCGATCCAATCAAAGCAGTTAGGTCCAGAGCTCCCGGCGATCCCGAGGTATAGCCGGCATTGCGCAGGTTGCCTCAAAAGATAAATTGGGAGACGCACTTCGCTCATCTGTATGGTAAGCCCAGCAGGTCTGATCCTAGAATCAGAGAGTGAGGGAATAGTTACCGAAAACTGGAGAAGTAAGACGTAACAATCAAAAATGGTGGCAGCGATGGGATCTGCCTAAAGGACCGATAAAATCTGCTGAAAGGATCGATAGGATCTGCCAGGATCTGAAAATCTGCAAAGAGGATCTGTTAACACGATTGTGCTTAAAGGAAACAAGTGCGCTCATCTGAAAACATACTACCACATTCTACGGAAGAAATCAAGAGGATTCAAAAGAAGATTAAAACTCAAGAAAGATTAAATCAAGAGGAAACATTTCATCAAGAAAATTAATAATGCAGACACGCTCAAGCTCAGCCAGCTCAGTAGCCGCAGGAGCTACGAAGAAATCATATACGCCAGAAGAAACTGATTATTTTACAAAGAATGAGCGAGAAGGAAAGACAATTAAAGGAACAAGCCGATGCTTTACAAATTAAACAAGATCGATTAACAAGGATGCAAGAAGAAATGGAACATCAAGAAACACCAGCCATGAGTGAATTACTCTCTTCTATGAACACTATAGTCAACCAAATGGAAAAAATCAACTCTCGAATTGCACGATTGGAAATTTCACAGGGAGAAAATAAAAATATTCATCAAGATACGGAACGATTAAATTCTCGACACGATTCTCAGTACTTCGACATGATGGATCAACCATCTCCGATAAGACTTAAAGATGCTATTGATACAATTCCAAAATTCGACGGTCACAAAATGTCCGTTTACCATTTCAGCAAAATCTGTATACGAGCCCTCGAATTAATACCTCAATATCACGAATATCATCTCGTACAATTAATTATTAACAAACTACAGGGACACGCCTACGCGGCCATAGAAGGAGACGAATATCATACTGTCCTGGAACTAACCAAAAGATTAAAATTGCTTTTTGGATCAAACAAATCAGTTGATCAATATCGAGGAGAACTAGCTAACGTATACATGAAACAAAACGAAAATATTTTTGATTATATTTCTAGAGTACAAGAATTGCGAACAGCAATTATAGACGGAGAAACAGATTCATTTGGAAATATAGATGAACAAACGAAAGAATCTATCGAAGCAGCAACGTTGAATAGCTTCATCAACGGACTCCCTTCTGATCTGCTAGTACGAGTTAAATTAGAGCATCCACATAATTTCAAAGATAGCATAAGCATTGCTGTCCAGTTATCAAAAACTATAGAAGCAGAAAATATTCGCAAGCGAACTTTCCTTCGCCCGAATTTCCAGCCTCGCGCTGATCCTCCGAATAACTCCTCTCGTTTAAATTATTATTTTAATAAAAATAAAATAGGTGGCAGTGATAATCGCTCTAACGGACTTAAACCTTCACCACCGCCACTACCTTCAAACTCTTCAAGGCCGTATGCACCGATGGAACAAACCCGTCAAGATTTCCAAACCAAAATCTGCCGATACTGTAAGACACCTGGACATCTAATACAGGAATGTCGAAAATTAGCCTATCGAAAGGCTCTTGAAGGAAATCAACTTAATAATTCGGGAAACCAGCAAGGCGTTCCGCAAAGAAGCGACGTCCGACGGAACGACCTGCAAAAAGGACGTCCGACTTATCATATAAAAAGAGCGGCAAAAGCAAATCCACCTCAAGAAAAGGAGACACAACCCTCAGAGTCTGCCAAATAAATGATAAACGGAAATCTACGCACTTAGCCACGGTGACATTATCTTCCTCTGAATTGATTACGGATTGCAAATTTATGATAGATTCAGGATCTGGCTTGAATCTTATTAAACGAAAATGTTTAAAACCTCATGTTTCTCTCGACATGAGTAATCTTTTATATTTACAGGGAATATCTCCTGAAACTGTCGTCACCTTAGGTGCTATCTCTATATCGATACTTGGCAATCTCACGGAATTTCACGTCATATCGGATTCTATAGGATTTCCACAGGATGGAATATTGGGCCATAAATTTTTGGAAGAACGAGCTGTCATAATAAATTATCGAGACAAATACATACTACTGTGTCCAAAAAGTAAGACCAGTTTTCAATTTAAATCGCGCGAGTAAACCGCACATCATAAATATTTTTTTCTAAGTTGGCGGCATTGTGACAGACATCTGTGACAAATTTCATGTCAAAACATTCATTACTTTTTGCTTTACGCTTGGTTTTGTACAACGCTAAAAGTGCATTCGGCGATTTTTACAATATGTCTAATTATATTGAGCAAAGAAGTTGCATTAAATTTTGTTTGCGGAATGAAATTTCGGGTGCAGAAACGTTCAGGATGTTGCAGAAAGCTTTCGGGGACCATGCTTTGTCGGAAAGGAATGTCCAAAAGAATGACCGAAAAGATCACGCCAAAGTCGATCGAAAATCAAGATCATGTTGACAGTTTTCATCGATTATCGTGGTGTTGTCTATTCAGAATTCCTTCCACCCGGCCAAACCGTCAACAAAGAGTATTATTTGAGTGTTATGCGTCGTTTGCGAGAAGCTATTCGCAAGAAGAGGCTAGAATTGTGGGCAAATAATTCTTGATTTTTGCATCACGATAATGCACCTTCTCACACTGCACTCGTTCTTCGTGACTTTTTCGCCAAAAATTCGATCCATATCGTTCCACAACCACCGTATTCGCCTGATTTAGCACCGTGTGACTTCTGGCTATTCCCGAAACTCAAAAGACCACTGCGGGGAAATTGTTTTGAGACGATAGAAGAGATACAACGTGAATCGCTACGCGCTCTGAAAGCCATCTCGGAAGGCGACTTTAATTCTTGTTTCGAGGACTGGAAAATACGTTGGCATAAGTGTAATGTGTCGAGAGGGGATTACTTTAAAGGCGACGAAATAGATTTGGAAGAATAAATAAATATTTTTTGAAATAAATAAAAACTGGTCTTACTTTTTGGACACAGTAGTACAACACGAGGATACGAGAATACCGTTTTCAAAATCTGGTGCAATACGACTCAAAGGGAGAACAGTAACTCCTTGTCATTTTTACATTGCTAATCCAGAGAAACGGACTGGATACGTGCCTCGTCAGACTCCAGTAAAAGGAGTATACTTCGGTGAAGCCGTCGTTAATAATTACGATGGAAAAGCTTACATGCCAATATTCAATACTTCCGAGGAAGAATTGATTTTCCACATTCCTCTTATTCAATTGCAAGATTATGATACTTGCGATTCAGTCGATAATTCTAACGGAACCCGAGGGCTTTCCGAAAGATTAATCGAACCTCTGTATTCTGAAATATGCGAACCTCGAGAGGATTTCGCCAAGGGAATAGATAATCCCATATACTTTAATCAAGCTTCACCAGAATCAAAAGATAGAACAGCCGACATTATAAAACTTCTACGTCTCGAGCATCTGAACCCAGAAGAGTCAGATAGTATTCAATTATTAGTGTATAAACACTCCGATAGATTTCATCTACCCGATGAACATCTTCAAGCTACTAATGCAGCCCAACATCATATTCCCACTATTAATGAAGTGCCTGTTCACACTAAGCAATACAGATTTCCTCCTGTGCATAAAGAAGAGATCAATCGACAAGTGAATGAATTATTATTATCTGATCTTATAGAAGCTTCCGCTTCTCCTTATAATTCTCCTTTATGGATTGTTCCTAAAAAACCAGACTCTCAAGGAAATAAAAGGTGGCGAATGGTCATCGACTACAGGAACCTTAATGAGAAAACTATAGGAGATGCATATCCTCTTCCGAATATAACGGATATATTAGACCAACTCGGGTCAGCAAAATATTTTTCTATATTGGATTTAGCATCCGGTTTTCACCAAATACCTATGGCATCTAAAGACGCTCACAAAACTGCTTTCTCCACACCTTATGGACACTATCAATTCAAGCGAATGCCATTTGGATTAAAAAACGCGCCTGCAACGTTCCAGAGACTAATGGACAACGTTCTTTCAGGACTTCAAGGGAACGAATTATTTGTTTATATGGACGACATCGTCATATACGCAAGATCTTTAAGAGAACACGAGATTAAATTTGAAAGATTAATGCAGAGATTAAGAACTGCAAATTTAAAATTACAGCCAGATAAATGCGAATTCTTAAGAAACGAAGTCATGTATCTAGGACACATTATCGGATCCGACGGAGTTCGACCCGATCCTGCTAAAGTAAAAGCTGTAATGAATTTTCCAATTCCAAAGAACCCAAAGAATATTAAACAATTTTTGGGATTAGCTGGATATTACCGGAGATTTATTCCTAATTTCTCTAAAATCGCAAAACCATTAACTGATCTTTTAAAGAAAGATAAAAAATTCCAATGGACAGAAAAACAAACTGAAGCTTTTGATATTCTGAGAAATTCATTATGCTCAGAACCTATTCTGCAATATCCAGATTTTTCTAAACCTTTTGTATTGACCACTGACGCATCCGGATATGCCGTCGGAGGCGTACTCAGTCAAGGAATAATAGGGAAAGATTTACCCGTCGCTTACACGTCACGTGTATTAAACTCTGCAGAACAAAAATATTCAACAATAGAAAAGGAATGTTTAGCTATTGTCTACTGTGTAACTCATTTTAGACCATATTTATATGGAAAAATCTTCACTATAGTAACAGATCACAAACCATTAGTATGGTTGCATTCTATTAAAGACCCTTCTTCTAGATTATGGAAATGGAGAACTAAATTATCTGAATATCAATACGAAATACGATATAAAAAGGGAACTTTAAATAATAACGCTGACGCTTTATCAAGGAATCCGCCTATTAATATTGCTATCCCTGTATTCGCAGTAGAAGAGGAAGGAAACCATTCTTCAGACGAATCAATATTCTCACATCGACCACAAATTCCTCGCAGGAAACGAATCACGGATACTGGTCAGATACCTACAAAATCTCTAGCTCAAATTGAACCGCCGGAAAGGGATCGTCCTTCCGAATACGAAAATATAAGTAACTACAGCAATCGAGAAGTTACCATTGAAGAAGTTCCAGACTCAGAAGATAGTCAAGACAGAGCAACCTCAACGCACTCTGATGTAGATTATGCTGACATATTTGATTCTAATATTGTGCCTTATGGACAAGCACACCACACTCCTCCTCCTAGGAGCACAGCTCGAATACGAGAGACTCGAGATAATCTATTAAAACAAAAAGATAATCATGTGATATTTATATATTTAAATGGAACACCTTATGATAATGGTGCTAAATTATACCAAGAGGCAAATTTACTCCCTAAATACGAAGGCTTAACTTACGAAAGAGCCAGAGTAAATACTGTAAGGTCTAATACATTAATCGCTTTACCAATAAAATATAATGATCGCATTTGAATAGAAGTGCAAACATTAAAAAATTGTTTATGTTCTCTCGTAGATGTTGTCAGAGAACTCGGACTTTCTTCCATAAGTATCAGTAAAACATATTACTTCGACGATTTACCATGGTCTTACATATTTAATCAAATCAAAAAACATTTACAAGAAATGTCTATCGACGTAACTATTTGTCTAAATTTAACTCAAACACCTGATATTGAGAAACGTCAATCATTAATTTTGGAAAATCACGCCTCAGCCCACGGTGGACACAAAGGCGTTACAAAGACTTATAATCGCATTAGACCACATTATTTTTGGAAAACCATGAAACAAGATATTCAAGAACTTATTCGCACTTGCCGCGATTGTCAATTAAAGAAGTTAACAAGAGTGAAAACAAAACAACCTATGGTTATTACCGATACTCCTGGAAATGCATTCGATAAAATTTCTTTAGATATTATGGGACCACTCCCTATAACTAATAATAATAATCAGTACATATTAACAATGCAAGATTTATTAACCAAATATTCAGTTGCAGTACCTTTAAAAGAAGCTACATCTTTAACTATCGCTGACGCTTTTACTAAAGAATTTATTTGTATTTATGGTGCACCTCGCGCTATTTTAACTGATCAAGGTACCAACTTTTTATCCGCTTTAATGCGACAATTAACAAAGAGATTTAATATTCAACATTTTAAAACTACAGCATATCATCCTCAATCGAACGGATCTTTAGAACGTTCACATCATGTATTAACAGAATATTTAAAGACTCAAATAGATACGGAAGATAATTGGGATGAATATTTAAAACTTGCTATGTTTTCATATAATACCAGCGTACATGAAGGAACAAAATATTCACCGTACGAATTAGTTTTCGGTCGCATAGCTCGACTACCTTCTTCTCATCATATTATAGAAGAAAATATTGAACCAACGTATTGTTACGTCCCGCAATAAAAAATTTTCAAAATCTTTATATTATACTATATCGCATATTAAAATTCCAAAACTATATCTATATCATAATCTTTACCTACTATTG
The DNA here is from genome assembly GCF_003227725.1 of Camponotus floridanus. Classification (NCBI taxonomy): domain Eukaryota; kingdom Metazoa; phylum Arthropoda; class Insecta; order Hymenoptera; family Formicidae; genus Camponotus; species Camponotus floridanus. Next base: position 6,448 of record NW_020229615.1, on the reverse strand, counting down.
TTATATAATAATGTCTATATATATATATCTGTCCCTCGCTGATAGCATATGTGTAGTACACTCATTGAAAGTCGCTACAGAATACCTGAAAATTATAGAAAATATCAATAAAATGTTATAATATTATCATATCTTTATTACTCTATATAAAATTTCGTTATACTAGTAGAACTAACCGTAAAACCAGCATTAGCAAATATATTTAAATATATATATATATATAGACAAAATCTAACAAAATGAACCTAACCGTTATCATTGGAAACTTATTGAATAAACTTTAATTAACTATATTGAAAATCATAAAGCCATAATAATGTAAAGAAGTTCAAATCTAAAATATATAGATATTTACAAATATCTCTCATTATTCGAATAATCAATCGTAATGAAACAGATTCGATAACGATTCATTTTGTCAACAAAAAAAACGCAATAGATGAAATAACAAAAAAAAAAACAATATATGAAAGAAAAGAAAAAGAAAATATATATACTTACGTAGAATAGATTTAAGTTCTAGTTAAAGTATCGTAAAGTGTAAGATCAATTATCTTTCCGATAAGTATATATAATCCGCACTCTTCAAATAGTTAGAATATTTTCCGCCTTATACGCGTATACTCGTACATAGATCCCCAATTTTAAGAATCTGTAAAGGAAACCAATCGATAAGCCAAATCTAATAATCCCATATTTTCCAGTAGAGACAAGAAACACTCTTATAAAGTAAGAATTAAAACCCTCAACGATTAGCATTAATGGAATTACTCCACAAGGCCCTTTTAAATAATTATTAACAATATAACCTTAAGGACCTAACCATATAAAGGGAGACGCAAAGACTTGATTTATAAGCAAAAATGCTTAATACAAATAATTAATAAAATAAACTCTGCGCAAAAACTAAATAAAATCGTCTTTATAATAGTGACATATATATATTCATATAAAGCCACTCAGTAAAAATACGTACTCATTACATTACGAACAAATAACCGAGAACAAACGTACAATACGTTCAAAAGAAAAATTATAACTCTTACACACGACGCTTTTAATAATAAACTATAATACCCACGACCAACACATTTGTTAATAATACATTACATTTAAGTAGTATAAATACCTCTCTCTATAATTTATACGATATAGTCCGAATTTTCGCGTCTAACATTCCCATTACTATTATGAGAAAAAACTAATAAAACTTAAATATTACTCAATTTACCTTATTTAAAAACTATAATACACTATACGTGACTAACCAGAAAATTAATAAGATGTTTTTTTTCAAATGAAAATAAAATTGATTTATTAAACCATTTGTTGAACCAACAGTAATAAAATAAAACATTTATAATAATAAAGATACGTCATCTGACTTCAATTAGCTTAACGTGAAGAATCGTGAACTTTAGCATAGATTAGCATTACCTAGTCTCTCTCTCGTTTTCCACGTTATAACTCTCTCGTTTAAATGTAGACTTCACCACTTAAGAACAACCTGAAAAAAGACAAATTCGATAATTAAAATGTCCGTAATACAAAATTCTCTCATAAAATAATTGAAGATGGATTAATGACCCTCCTACATACTAATATAATACTAAAATATAATAAATTACACAATTTAACGACTGCACATATACTTATTATGTTTCAATGTTCACCACACTAAATTTATATTCCAGTGTACAAACTTACACACACAATACAAACATTTAAATTAATAATACTATTAAACATCATTGAATATAACTCACATTATAAAGATCCTAAGCAATTACTAATCAATATAAATCAAGTCATCGCTATCGTTATAAGAAAATAAAATTTCAGAATATATAGATATAATTATAGTGATCCCTTCTATATACGAAAAAAATAATAAGATCGAACAATATTAAATATATCAATACACAAAACAAGAAAAGACTAACATTTACGCCTTACTTATTGAATTTTTATGAGTTTATCAAACATTAATATATTGAAATGATTTATAAGCTTCCCTCTTTCCCTGAAGGAACTATAATAATAATTATATGATTTACTAATAACGTTTAGGAAAAATATATTAATAAAAATATGAACTTAACTACCACATACATGTACGTTATTATAAAACACGACGATATTTGTCCTACACGGATATCGCGATAACTAGACAAAATAATACCCTTGAGAAATCAACGCGGAGATTCTTATGACATTGCAGAAGATGAATAAAGAAAATATTCTCCAAGTCTCACGACATTATTCCAAACAATAATTAATACAATTCTAGATAAAATCATTTTGATATATGAAGCAAGTTCCAGAAAGCTCACAATGCAAAACATAATAACTCGAAATTATTAATAATTTTTATCGTGGATGATTCTAATGATAATTCGAAATTTCATCTATTATAATAAGCAATAATGTATCGAGTCCGTTTATAAAATAGTATCGCGTGCTGCCGCTGTGTATCAATAATCTCAACTATCTTTAAGACATCACAAACCAATATATTAAAATTTTGATACATATACTTTATGCCAGCATCCTGTAATTAGATAAATATAATTTTAAACCTGTATTCCTTAACTACCTCTAAAAAGAAATCTGTGAATACTAATCAATCAAATTCTATTCATAAAAATCCCGATGTGAGCGATTTTTAATTTAACATCCACCCTCGAACATCGACAAATCCCAGAGACTGATCATTGCAAAGTAAAGCCGGCATTGTAGTCTGCACCTGAAGAAAAAACATAACTTATAACGAATCTCGAATTAATTTTAATATAAACATCCAAAATAATAAATATAATTGCGAGATCAGATATTAACGATTAACAATTTAAATAAATATTAACAGACAGACTTACATGATCATTCCACTGTCAGCAGAGCAAAAGACAATGAATTACAATAATAATCATGCAAGGATCATGACAGCAAAAACATATTATATAATCACAAAGAGACAACACAATTCGCCTCAAAATAATTAACACAATACAAATTAAATATTTAATACGCGTAAAAATATAATAACATATATTATAAGTAGGCTCTTATAAACAGTACCATTAAAAATACGTTAATAATCTAAATCCTGACAACACCTAGCTCTTAAACAAACAACACTACTATATATATATGTATGTATATTCTATATAGATATGAATAAATTATAGCGATTTGAAACACACCCCTATAATTTTCGACGTAGAAATTTGACTCCACAACTCCCTCTTCTTCCCGTAATAAATATATGTACGCTCCCATTCGGTAACCTGTAAAAGAAAATAAACAAAATCATAATAAAAATTAAAAGCAATACTTAGCGTAAACGTTTGGAATAACTCATTAATAATAAAGATTAAACATAAAAAAATCTTGACGACCCTTCTTAGTAGCTCCTTGCCCTTGATTATCTAGCAGTTAAATTGTTGAAGGCAACCCCAGAACAAAAATTAAAATGTTTAAACTTTCGATATCTTACACATAGAGAATAACTAAGGGAATAAGTGACCATTCCAGTAGATCACCACACTATGTCATCTAATTCATCAAAAAAATGACGTCCCAAATTTGGGTTAAAATGCTCTCGTATACACTCTTGGAATAATAATTCCCAACATATTTGGTAGTATAATGGTTAACCACCTACACGACATATAAATTTTATTTTCTCATGACTCGTGATATACATGCCCCAGTAGAACTACAAATCATAAAACCAAATAAAATATAGCTATGCACTAAATAAATATCGCCAATACTAATAATCGAATATATTACAAAACAACAATCGTTAATACATATGTCAATACAACTCCCCTTAAATAATATCATAAAATCAAAATTACTAATATCCGACTTAATATCGTCAAAGGATAACATAACAAAACTCAGAATAATAAATGATTAAAATATGTATTACTATAATAATATAAATTTAAGTGCCATTGAATAACTCAAGCATATTATATATATTAATCCCCAACTAACAATGAATTAATTAAATATCCTATAAAACTTGTAAAGACAAATTATAAAAAAAAACGTAAGATTAATAAACCAAAATTTAACAATTGATAAAACTAATAAATATCAATGAGTATACTAATAATTTTCCTATGATTAAAAATGAAATTGTTAAATGCATAATAATAATAATAACAATTAATGAATTTGCAATAATTTTAATAAGACTTACCCTTAGAAATAATAATATCCTGACCATCAACATTTTAATTCACCACTGCTTGTTTTTCTTATAAACCTGTGACACCTAAAAACAAAAATAAAAATAAATATATGTTCTTAGACCATAAAATTAAATAAAAATATAATGATTAAAAAAAATTTCAGAAAACAAAATTTTTGGTAGTAAAAATCTAGCTTCAAATTCTACAAAACTAATTCTAACATATATACACATGAAAGTATCATAGCTAAATATATATATATATATAATATCTTATATAGTATATATATATATATGCATCCACTCTTAAACATAATAGATAGAATAATAAAACCTTAACAAATAAAATATTCACTTATAATAAGCTAATAACGAAAATTAACCAAATACTAGCGCACCAACAACACATAATAATAATTTCAAATTGAATCCTTACCTGAAAATCAAATTAAGAATACCTTATATACAATCCACAGAACCCCCCTCCCTGAGCCTGAAAATAATGTAAAAAATAATATTTTTCATAACGAATAATAATTCTAACACGAGGCTGTCAATATTTATAAAAATTGCAAAGCATTAAGTAATAACAAAAATGTACATCATATGACTTAAGGTCATATACACCATGACAATGGAAAAAAAGAACAAACCAACTAGCATGACATGACAAAAATAATTATAACATCTTAATAAATATAGATTATAAAAAATCAGAATAAGGCCACGATGAACATCATCAAAAAAACAACCATAACATGTTACGACACACTCTTATAATTAATTGCAATGTACACAAGCCTCTATAAAATATTAACACCTCATATAAAAGTTTTTCAGACTAATAATAATCCCCCTTTTTTCAACAGCACTTTATATGACAAATCAAATTACTAAACTTATTAAGATATAATTATGTCAGATATTACTACTGGTAAATCTTCTATATTAACTAAAAAATAAATGACCACCCTATTATTCGTGTTCCTACTGCTACCGCGGGTACCCCCCTGGCAAAAATTCACATGAATTAATAAAGAAAATATTAAGTGACATCTTAATCTACCTATGAATATAAAAAATGTAATATACACAATGTAAATCGCGACGAAACATTCCACATAATGACACTCTTATACGTATATTAGATATATATATATATAAATATATAATTAGATTATATACCGTCGCATAATGAACATATGCAAATTTAAAATGATAAGACAAAGCTTCCGAATCAATGAATAAGCCGCCAGCCTCATACAACGTGTAAATAACACTCGGGAAAAAATAAAATCTAATATTTCAAGAAAAACTTTGATAATAACAAATTAAAAAAATCTTCAATCATGAAATAATTGGACAGCAAACTTCTTTACAGCAATAATATCAAGTATCATATAAACTCAAAGATAAATAAAACACGTGACAGAACACAGAGAAATAGAGAATAAAGATACTACGATATATATTATTGCACAAAACTATTATGCGTATAAACTCTACGAGTCGGAACAAATCGTGCAAGGCCAATCAGCACGTCGCGTATTTCTACCAATTGGAATTATTTAAACATCCCTCTCCCTACCTAAAGAAAGACGGAAAGCATCTAAATTCCGACTCCAATGATCAAACCAGAACTTAACTACAATTCGTACTTCTCTTTTAAATTAAGCAATACAAAATATTCTCCATCATATTATACTATTCATCCAGCTATATATACTCTATATACATATATATGCATACTATATTACATAATGAATGACAACATACTACACATTATGCTACATATTAGAACAAAATCCAATAAATAAAAGTTAAGAACGTAATAAACAATCGCAGGACGAAAAATAACACTAATAATAGAAAAAATACACCTTTAATATATAGCATAACATATGTAACCTATAAATCGTATATAAATACATTATACACATATAATTTTACTAACCAAACTCAATAAAATAACGGATATAAATACCAATAATATCACCGTCTCGATATAAATGACACAATAATATAACATGTCCACGAAATCTCCCTATATACATCAACTATACAGTAATTATAAAATTGAATAAACTTACATATACGCATATATATTTAACAAACTCAATAAAAAAAAGTTATAAATACAATAAAATAAGCTTAGCATGAATTTACAAATATATCTTAACTTGTCCAAATTATCCCTATATATACCATACATATAGAGGACCAACCTTATCAAATCTCTCTCTT